>NC_136523.1:28901020-28943520 GCF_053919585.1 Euprymna scolopes
AAGAAATCCAGCAGAGTGCTCAGTTAAAAGGAAAATCGGAAATATAAGAGCGTATTTATATTTTATATTTTGTGTACAGAAAGTTGTTAGATTAGACAAGTCATTGGTACCGTCGGTTTCAAGCCCGTTAGTTAGGACGGTTAAGATATCCTTTAAGAGAGTTTGATAAGGATATCTTAACCGGTCCTAACTATTGGGCTTGAAACCGACGGTACGAATGACTTGTCTCATCTAACAACTTCTGTACACAAAACACAATATATATATATATATATATATATATATATATATATATATATATATATATATATAGAGAGAGAGAGAGAGAGAGAGAGAGAGAGAGAGAATAAATGAAAATGAAAAGACACGCCCCTTTCTCAAAACATCAGAAAAATCAAATTTAATAGAACAAAATAACAAAAACGAAAAAATATAGAAAGCGAAAAAAATAAACAATCAAAAAACCCAAAAAAACATCGAAAGCAACTACGAGCACACTCCACCCTTTCCTCGTCAATAAAACGTCATCCGCTCTATTATTTTGTGTTGCCCCAAATATCACCCTAACTCCCCAACCACTCCTGCATCATTTAGTCGAAAGCTGATTAGCATTATCTGTGAATCGCTTCATCCAATCAGATTATCGTTTGCTTAATAATCGGGAAAGGGGAGGATTATTTAATAATACAATTATCCACTTGTAATTGGGCAATTAATTGCTTTATTAAGTAACACCGCCGTCGATGATTGCGAGTCTTTGAAGTCTACGGAAAGTAAAACATGATGTTGCTCGGGATGAGGAGATCACGTTATACATAATAGAATTATAAAAAAAAAACATCAAATGTGTCTGACATATATCAGGTTGACAAGAAAGTTCTTACGGTTTTTACCCTTTTACTTCAGATAAACATATCTCGGCTCAAACAAATATTTATTGATTAAAATAAGCACCATCAGAATCAACACCCACGTGTATTTATGCTTGTAACGTAAAAATCTTGCATTCTAGTGGCGATAAAGTCGTTGAAAGCGTTTTTATATCGCTTAGATTTTTGAAGCATTTCTCAAGCAGAAAGTTGTTGAGAATGAAATGAACACATATCTAAGGAAATGGCAGAAACACTAGAGAATGACCTCCAATCTGTAGTGGAATGGGGACAAAAATGGAGGGTCGCATACAATGCTGTCAATACTAAACTTGTTTCCTTCAATAATTACAAGAAACCTTCTCTACCACCAATAGCAATGTCCAAGAACACATTACCCGAAAGTACTTCCTTTAAACTCCTCGACCTAACGTTTACCCCCCTCTGCCTGTTCTACAAGTACTTTAATGGTGAATGCTCCGACGAACATCAAGCACTTGTACCCCCTCGACGTAAATACCCCCGACAAACTCGATAAGCAGCTAAATCCCACCCCTTCACAGTAGAGATCCCTAGGTGTGAGAAAGCCTTCTACTCCAATAGTTTCTTCCCCTGCTAAACTTTGGAACTCGCTCCAATAGTTTCTTCCCCTGCTAAACTTTGGAACTCGCTTCCGGGATTCTGCTTTCCCAACTGTACTGACATGCAGAAGTTCAAGTGTAATGTGAACAGACATTTTGTCACCCATCTCCCTTCATAATATCCCTGTAGCTTAAATCCCCGATAGTAGCACCGTATTTCAAAGTGGCATTGTGCCTTGTTTGGAGTGAAAATGTAAAAAAAAAAAAACATGCTTGAAAAAATGGTAGTCAATAGGTGATTGGTCTGGAGAGTATGGCGCATGAGGCAAAGTTTCGTAGCCCAATTCGTTCAACTTCTGTAGGGCCGGTTTAGCAGCGTGCAATTGGGCATGGTCGTGGAGGAGAATAGGGCCTTTTCTGTTGATTATCCTGGGTGTTGTTGTCGAGGTTTCTGATGCATTTAAGCCATTTGTTGACAGTACTTTTCCGCCATAATGGTTTCGCCTGCATTAAAACAAAACAAAACAAAAACAAAAACAAAAACAAAACAAAAACAAAACAAAACAAAAACAAAAAACAAAAACAAAAACAAAAAAAAACTGTAATGGATAAGACCGGCCGCAGACCACCAAACAGTATAACCTTCTTTTGATCTAACCCTGACTTCGGGAAGTGTCGTGGAGCTTCATCGGCGTCTAACCACTGAGCTGAGTGTCGCCGGATGTTGTAAAGACCCCACTTTTCATCGCAAGTCACAACCCGGTCGAGAAACGGATTGCTCTTGTTGCGTAAAAGAAGGGAAGATAACACTTCATGACAGCGTTTCTTTTGATTGTTCCTATTTACAATGCCTCCCCACGGGACAGAGTTAGACACCAGGGTCGTTTTTTAACGTGGAGAAAAGGAACAAAAATAAAAATTGATTGTTGTTCAATTCGTGAGGCACTCATTTATCAAGTTTCTGTCAAGAAATAGCAATCATTATATATATATATATATATATATATATATATATATATATATATATATATATATATATATATATATATATATATATATATATATATATATCGTTCTGGTGGAGATGAAGTTGTTGAAGGTGTTTTTAATATCGCTTAGGTTTTTAAAATATTTCTCACACAGAAAGTTGTCGAGATAGTTTAAAAGTGGTAGTCGGTGGGCAATTAATTGCTTTGTTAACTAACTCCGCGGTCGATGATTGCGAGTATCTGACGTCTACTGGAAGTAAAACACGATGTGGCCCGGGATGAGTATAACGTAGTAGATACGTCTACACAGGGACCCACGTGGTACAGACTCAGTCGTAAAGAGACAAAGGAAAGAGGAAAAAAACTCCTGTTTTATTTTTTGTAACAACGACATTTTTTTCATTATTCCCCCGCGATGCGTGACTTCTCGTTATGGCTGTGATGTCACTCACGTCTCTATCGTGATCGTCGTCTCTAACGTGCCCTCTCTATTCTTAATATTTAACCCCATCCTTGTATTTTTATAATCCATTAATATTGTATTTTTAAAAAATTATTTTTAAACTACAGTTTTCAAACCACTTCTTCTAATCCAAATTCATACAAAATAGTGAGGTTGCTCACCATGCTAATACATAATTACATTATCGTATTTTATTGGAAGAGGGATTTATATTTTTTAAAACTTTAGGACGTAGAAAAATTTTATTTAAGTATCATACTTTAGATTTGAATTTTATAACTGTCTGAATTAATGTTGTATATTTTTATATCTTTAATAATATCTACTTGTCGGATATAAATATTTATATTTTGTACCTTTTATTTTATACTAGCGAGGGTACCCGATGTTGCTCGGGTATTTGGAAGTGTGTGAGGAGGGTAAATACAAAACAAAATGGAAAATAAAGAATAGCCGAACGTAATAGCCCTGTCTATATATATATATATATATATATATATATATATATATATATATATATATATATATATATATATATATATATAAAACTACTTCATTTACTCACATAAATTTAATATACGAAAGTATAGATTTATGCGTAAACTTTAAGTATTTACTTCAAAAGTGCTCAATACGTAGGTAGAGCTAGTTAGTAATGTATAAAATATATATGGCGATTAAGCTACACTGAATATTCTGCGTTTCATCCACTATAGGATTCGTCATGCTTATGCGAGAATTCTGTGGTTGCTTCTTGTTTTTATATATGTTGAGGATTTTTAGTTAGCCAATCAGCGTCCTAGTATCCACCGCGCCCCTTCCTATCAGCCAATGGGCATGCATTTTATCGAACAAAGGATCTGTTTTAGAACTAGGTTAGTGGTTTATGGTAGACGTTTTCCTTTTTTTTATATATATATAAATATAAATATACCTATGTGTACACATATACATGCACATATATATACATATATATATATATACATATATGTGTGATCGTTTATGTATATTCATGTTTATTTAATTCATTTATTTGTTTGTTTTCTATTGTTATTGTTAGTTTTAAAGCTATTTTGTATCGCTATCCTAGAGTAAGTTTTATTTTGTGAACACAGTTGTTTGCTATTTATCGTCTACAGTTTAATATATTTGGGGGTAGTCGAATGGAAAATAATGAGACAAGCTACCACGTGCAGACATTTAGACGACCCATGTAAATTATGCCTCCATGAAAAATTTGCTATCCTGTACTTTAAAGAACACCTTTACTAGATAATCCTTATATTTTCCATTTTGTGAACTCAAAAATGCAGAGTCCCTGCTTTAGAACATACATACATACAGACAGACAGACATTTAAACAGATTTATGGCCTTTATATTATAGCTTACACTAATATTGAAGTTACTTAAATCAGTTTATATCATTAACTAAAACTATATGACCGCGTGAGCGAACCTAAGTCGTTTATTTTTTCAAAAGTATTTAAACTAATTCAAGAAAGAAGGTTTTTTTACGCATGCCTATTTGGCTAAATTGTCATGAAGGAACGATTTTTTTCTACCCCTCCCTGTAGGAAAGTGCCCAGTTGAGGGTGAAGAAATAAATGTCTATGGCCAATTTTTCGATATTTGTCGCCCGAGGGACCGAGCTTCAAACTCATACCGATCGCGTGAAAATGCGTCGTATTTGTCGAAAGTTTTTCGAGACATACATACATACATGCAGACAGACAGACAGACAGACAGACAGACAGACATTTAAACAGATGTACGCCCTTTATATTATAGCTTACACCAATATAGAAGTTACTTAAATCAGTTTATATCATTAACTAAAACTATATTACTAGATAATCCTTATATTTTCCCTTTTCTGAACTAAAAAATGCAGAGTCCCTGCTTTAGAACTAAATATAAAATCCTAATATCATTTTGAATCTAATTTGAATTTTTTTTTCCTATTCCTATACCACTTAAGAATGTTTAACTATATCTTAATCCGTCTTTTAAATTAATATTAATAAAAAATATTTTCATTTGTTTTTATTATTACTAGCGGGGGGGGGGGGTCGCCGGCTTTGCCCGATCGTAAAATACGCTTAAATATGATATTTTAATTCGTCCAGATTTCGTATATATTATTATAGAGTCATGATTTCAAAAGGTAAAAAAAAAAGTATTTAGGAGCTTGAATCGAAACCAAAAGCAAAACTGTAGCATTCAAAGTTGGTGACGTTTCACCACTGTACCAACGTGAAATGCATATGAACTGATTAAAAATTCAAAATAAACTAAGATGAATGTACAAAATGTATGACGATTTTTTTTTTCAATTTTAACCCTTTTAGACCACTTAAAACTATTTTAACCGGCTAAAGACCCATAAAAGAACGGTCCATAAAAATCCAATTATCTGAGGACCCATAGCGCCGCTCTGCGACTGTTTTTTTAGAAAATAATATGTAGACATCATCATCATCATCATCATCATCATCATCATCATCATCATCATCATCAAGTGGTGTCCTTCCTGGTACAGGCATTGACGACTATAGTTCTCCATCTCTCTTTCTCTCTCTCTCTCTCTCTCTCTCTCTCTCTCTCTCTCTCTCTCTCGGCATTAATGAATTCATTGTTGCTCATAATTTTTGATGTTGCCCAGGAATTCAGACTGTCAATGTATATCTCTCGATATCGTCCTCTGCTTCTTCTATCCCTGATCTTTCCTGTCAAGCTAATCTGTTCTATTCCGCTTTTTATGTAGACATGACCCATGAATCTCATTAGTCTTTTTCTTTTTTTTTTTTTTACTGTACTTATTAGAGACATTTCTGTGTTTGCCATTTCTAATACTTCTTGATTTGTTTTCTTATCTGTCCAGTGTAAGTTGAATCAAAAATTTGGAGTACAGCTTATACAACATGGATTTTTGATTCCCATTCAACCTACACTTCGACCCATCTATTTTTGGATTGTGATAACCCTACATCCATTTTCATATATCGTTTCAACGTGGTATATCCTTTCGACTCATACGAGATGCCTTAAATAAGTTTCCAGCCTTTTTTTTTTGTAGCATTTAAAATTGTTTAAAATTAAAAATTTGTACAGGCATTCAAAATACAAGATTATCATCTTGGGTGCCATTTTCACATCGGGTGTCCACAAAGTCTGGCTACATTATGTAGTCAGACTTTGTGGAAGCATCCTGTAGATTATGTAGCCAGACTTTGTAGGCACCCTGTGTACACACACACACACACACACACACACACACACACACACACACACACACACACACACACACACACACACACACACATACACACGCACGCACGCACGCGCGTATATATATATATTATATATATATATATATATACTACTGGTACCATGTAACCCAGTACTACCTGCCTCATGGTCGGGACACCGGCGACTAAACTGTTTCCCCCACCAGACTTGTTTGATGAGGAGGGTCGCTAGTCTCCCTGAAGGATTAAAAACAAGACCTTCCAAAGGGCGAATGACCCCTTTTTCCGGGGTCAACGGCCAACTAGCACCATGTGTGTTTGTGTGTATGCATGTGTGTCTTGGGGTGGAGAGGGCTCCCGTAAGCCGTGGTGAAGGCAACCTTTCTAGGAGAAGCAAATCTCTGATTTAAAAACCATAAAGCGGGAGACCAGTACCCGCATTAAGCTGGTCTTCAGTTTAACTTGTTGCTGGCTATCTTGCTCTTGCTTGTTGCTGGATCTCAACATTTTGAACTGAGAGAGAGACTTAGCTGTCGGAGAAAGCTAAGACTCTGTAACATCATCTGTGTATAGATACTCCTTCAGGCATTTGTCTATAAGGATGGTACTGTGGCGATGGAAAAGTTGTGACGTGTGGAGGCTTGAGTTGCTGGAGGCATGTAATAATTGATCTCAATGACCGTCTTCGGTGTCATGCCTGCTTGGGCGTGTGGGTTCACCGGTAGAATTAAAAAAAAAAGTCATTTTTAGGCTCATGGAGTGTCTGAGGGAGTGGCACTCGTCTGACAAGACGTTGCAATCATCACACACACACACACACACACACACACACACACACACATATATATATATATATATATATATATATATATATATATATATATATATATATATATATATATATATATATACACACACAGGGTGCCCACAAAGTCTGCCTACATAATCTAGAGGATGCTTCCACAAAGTCTGGCTACATAATGTAGCCAAACTTTGTGGACACCCTGTATATGATGCCTGCAACTGCGTGTAGCAGAGTAAAAAAAATAAATAAATAAATAAAATAAAACAGGATAAAAAATTCCAAAATTATTGGCTAAAAAAGAATCAATTATCGATGTGTTAGATATAATGCTATATGCTTCGAAATTTCGACTGATTATTCTTTATATATTAAATATATTCAGGATCTATCTATGAAACCGTTTTATTTTAATCTATATAATATTATCCTTGTTCTTTCCTTAATTAGTCCGTACGTTACTATTTCAGTAATTAAAGATTCGAAAACGAGGCTACATTAAAAGGATTTCACTCTCATATTCTTGTCCAGGGTTGCAAGATTGCTCTCGTAAAAGCCAAATGTCATGAATGGTGCCTTTTAAAGAACAATCTGGTAACCATGGATACGAATATATTATAATGTTTTTAAAAGCAGTTTAGGTCGCAAAAAATGTATTGGTTTTTCTGTGCAAGAAAGTAAATTTTTGTGCTATCCAGAAAAAATATCAGCTTTATCAAAATATATTTGTTAATTAAATGTATTTCTAATCTCGTGGAATTTCTACGAGTCCTGTTAGTATAAATGAATCAACGATTGGAGGTTATCAGTTTAGTTGATTAAAATATTATCTTAACATCTGGCCTTCGGAATTTAAGCAGGTATTCATTTAAATAGACCCTCCCCCCCCCCCATAAAAATATTTTAGAATGCAGTTTTAAAAACGAGATATTTTAATCGATGATATGAAAAACATTTTATCTGAACAGATTGTTAAAAGATGGGAGAATTCCAAGGTCAGATATTTGTTGATATGACGGATGTTGGTAAGGAAGGTCGCAGCTAATGTATAATCAAAATGAACACACTGTTTATAGTGACTTGAATCGATCTTATCTCCACCCAACAGCATTATCTATCTATCTATCTATCTATCTATCTATCTATCTATCTATCTATCTATCTATCTGGTTTCTGTCTATTTGTCCGTCTGTTTGTCTGTCTGTCTGTCTGTTTTTCGGTCTCTCTCTATCTGTCTCTATACCTACCTACCTACTTACCTACCCCCCATCTCTCTCTCTCTCTCTCTCTCTCTCTCTCTCTCTCTCTCTCTCTCTATATATATATATATATATATATATATATATATAATATATATATATATATATATATAATCTTTTTTCCTTAAACTGCTAGACTTTGGAATTCTCCCGGTTTCCTTCTTTCTCTGACTGTACTGACATGCAGAAGTCCAAGGGGAATGCGGATAGAAATCTAGCCTATTCGCAAACACATTTGTTTTACCACACTCTGCCATATAACATGTGCTTTTTAAAAGTCTCTCTCCCCTCCCCGCCACCTGACGCATGCCCTAGCCAACGCTTTCTCTCCAATCGTTTTCACACGTTCATCTTCCCCGAATGCAATTTACTTCTTTTCTTCACCACGTGGTATATTTTTCTCTTCTTTTTTTGAAAACGAGAAGCAAATGTATGGACGGAAAAAAAAGCGAGGAACAAAATAAATAAATAAATAATAGAACTCAAGAGTAAAATAAATGGATAATATAGTCACCGCCATAAAAGAAAAAAAAAACAACCATAAAAACAAAGACAAGAAAGTTAACAGCTATGAGGGTATAATATTACTTCAGATCGAAGCGAAAACTTAGGCCAATAAACAACCACCAGTTAAAATAATACCAAAAACTCCCTCCGCTGCTACAGCTTGACCACATAAGATCGTACGTCCTCCTTTTTCTCTCAACTCCCCCACCCTTACCCCATTCCTTCATCACACCTCCATCCAAAACCCCTACTGCTTGCATTCAGAAAGTATACTTCCTTCTAAAGCGTAAACCACACCTAAATATCTTATAAAAACTTTATAAAAATTGTAATCTTCATTCTCTTTTCAATATCGCTCCTTTTTTTTTGTCTGATAAAGTGGTCTCCTTGAATTAGGATTCCACTGGAACATGTATGCACATATGTAACCAATAATATTTGTATAATAAACAGACTATCTCTCTCTCTCTCTCTCTCTCTCTCTCTCTATATATATATATATATATATATATATATATAGAGAGAGAGAGAGAGAGAGAGAGAGAGAGAGAGTCATGCACATGCAGTACTGTTTCGCTGTTTCACAGCTCATCAGTGAGGCTAGACAAGCAACTACTTCAAGCCAGGATCGAAACCCGATCTCCCAAACGACAGTTGGAGCGTCTAACTGTTGCGCTATACAGCTGCTGCTGTAATTTGTATATCACTTCCCAAATGCTCAACTTAAGATAGGAAGCATTATATATATATATATATATATATATATATATATATATATATATATATATATATGTATGTATATGTATGTATATATATGTATATACAGGGTGGCCGAAAAGTCCCAGGACACGACTTGACCACTCCAGACAACTCATTATGGGGTTTAATTAAAGGTCAAGTTTCTGGTATTAGATACGAAACCATTGATCAGCTAAAGCATGCGATTATTGCAGCTTTTGCAAGCGTATCAAGGAATTCTCTAAAAAAATGGCACAAAGAACCTGGAGGCGAATGGAATTGTGCAAGCACAACGAGGGCCAACATACTGATCCCCTAGACCACTAAATTACTCTAGTTGTTTTCTGCTTTGTTTCTAATAAAGTTCTCTTTTTTTGTTGAATATATATGTTCTCTGTGTGTTTCATTAAAAAATACTGTGTTTTATTAAAAATACATGTATAGTGTCCTGGGACTTTTCGGCCACCCTGTATATGAAGGAAAATCACCAGAAAAAGATGTAAGGATTTTGTTGATCATGTTATTTTAAGAAATCAGGACGACAATATACAAGAACTGAAATGGACTGTATATGATAGGTTTCTTCTGTCAAATTTGTAAAGCATCTTAAATCACATGATCAGAGACAACATCGACGATTATATGAGGAGGCTATAACAGCGCGACCCCTAGTGCCAAATTGTCATAAAGTGGTTAACATTCGTGCACCCTTACAAGGAGGAAAAGTTTTTTTGTCGCGTATGGAAGCGTTAATGTAAGTCTGAAACCGGCTTAAAGAGCGATCTACGTGCGCACGGCCGCATAGCAGTTAAATGAAAATACGTTAGACTTCTGTCAAGAAGGAATGTTAGATATTCACCAAACAAGACCGGAAGGTCTGCTGGTCGACGATTATTATGATCGCTATTAATATTTGTAAAAATAAAATGTCAATAATAAAAAGCGAAATAAATATTCACAGATAAAATTCTTTAAATGCGTATAAGAAATATATGAATATGGACACATGTATTTGTAAGTTGTATTAATAAAACTGTCTCACTTGCTTCAGCTTATGTCTTTCCTTTACCTATGCATTGTACCGCCTTCTACAATTCTATTTCATTATTTATATTAAAATGTTTTAATAGAAAGGAATGTTAGTTTTCATAACTAACACAAACAAAAATGTAAACTTGAAAAAAAAATGTTAGAACATGAACAAAATGACGTAAAAATGGAAAATACACGATCAGTTAGATAAGAGTTGAAAGTCAGAAAGAAAGAGCGAGCAAACCCAGTCGGTTGTCAGAGGGAGAAAGATTGATCGTCGGCCGTAATGGTTCCGAGTAGGAGAAAAGTTCGATAGTAAAAGTCTAGGGAAACATCCGAAATAAAGCTGTTATAAATACTACCAATTTTCCTTTGAAGCTTTTCCGAGGTACCGTCAAATCAAGATCAATCCAAGATGGATCAGGTTCCATTGACCGATGTAAAACCCCAGTGACTTTTGTTTGTCCCTTAATTGATGTGTATGTCCTGTTTAAACAATCACTAGACGATCAATAGACCCATTAAATATATCGACGCGTAAATAATATACACTCACTATTATATATGCTGGTAATTAATTTTAAAATCAGGAAACACATTTTGAATATCTTTAAAATAGTTATTAAAAATACACTTAAATTTTATGTTGCCAAATTGTCAAAGCCAAATGGCATCGAAGATGTTAATTACCCCCAAATACTTTCAGTTAGTGGTCTACGTTTTTATTACTTTGTTCTAGACGACATTGGCGGCGCCGTAAGAATCCCTAAGTATAAACATAAATGATACCGGTAGAATGAAAGAAAATCACACGGAGGCATGACATTTCACGAGTTCATTTCAAATTCAATATATAATTAAAGAAATTAATGAGGGAGATTTGGTTTTAAAAAGAAAATAATAAATTTTAATATTTTTTAAAATATAATTTAGAGAGGGGGAGGGGGTAAAAACTATATCTCCCTCCGAAAAACAACCAACAAAAAAATAAAATTAAAAAGATTCTTGATAAACGATAGCGGAGTTTTCAATAAAATTGGTTAATAAATTTATTTAGTGATTACTTTTTCTCTTAATGATTGATTTTAGAATTTTGAAGTAAAAATTAAAAAAATTAAAAATGAGTTAACGAGAGATTGTTAGCACATGGCATCTCTCGCGCCAAAAAAAATATTTCGCTTTTAATTTATTAGTTAATTTTTGCAAAATTTGACAGGACGACAATAAATGTTGATAATTGATAAAATTATAATTTTAAATAACGCATGAGTGCATTTGGTATGAGAGAAAACAAAAACACACACAAAAAAAACTATCATAATTAAAATCCCCCCCAAAAAAAAAGTAACGAAGAATCGAATCGCTCCCTGTTTTTTTAATTTTTTGGTTTTGTTTTTTATTATTGTTTTTATGACTTCAAAAAACATCGTTAAAATAAGAACAAAAAAAAATTTGTAATTAACTTTGTATGAACATAATAAACGCTTTAAAATAAGTGAAACCACTAAGAACTTAGCCAGTTAGGTAGAAAACGGACACTTAGAAAATCGATTTTATTTAAAAAGAATCAACATTAAACAAGTAAAAATATTTTTTTTTAAATATTTTTTAAAAATATTATGGGGAGCTATGGTCTATTTTAAAAAACAATATCTCCTTCAAGAACGATCATAAAATGTGTTTTCAATCGATATTTATTCAATAAGGGACCAGTTTTCCTACCTAGCGAAAGTGGACGAGTTTTCCGGGGTCGAGTTTTCCGGAGACGAGTTTTCCCGAGACGAGTTTTTCCGGGACGAGTTTTCCGGGCACCGTTGTTCTTACATCGTTTTCTTACTTTGCCTACCAATCTTCGAATATTTTCAACTATTTAACTATTTATGTAAGTAGCATGTTATACAGTAAATACGAACTGATACAATATAGATTTGTTTTAAAATCAAAATGTTTTGTTGTCTTATAATTTTTTAATCAATTATAGAGCAAACATTTGAGAAAAAATATACGCGGACATTACCCAGGGGTTTCTGTTTTATTTTTTTCCTACTCCCAGAGTGCCCATTTTTGTGGAGTTGGTTTATCTCCACATTAAAAACAACCTTGTGTCACATGTTGCTTTCGTGAGGAAGCAAATAAATTCTTTTCACTTCGTATGTTTTTATCTAAAACCATTTTATTACTATCAGCAAATCGATTAAAAAAGATAATATCTTGAAATTTAGTTAATTAAAATATTATCTTGAAATCTGGTTTTCTTCCAAAATTAATGAATGAATTATTTCATGATTTTCTTTTTTCTGAATCTGTTGGAAAACTATTTGATCGATTGTGCGATAACGTAAAATCATGCTTTATCTAAACAACAGCAACAATAGCAACCATCGCCACCATTTGTAACACGAATTCCATGCATTTTAGCCTGATGATTCCTCACGGGAGTTGAATACGGAGGAAACTTTATCTGTGCCTAAACCTAAACATAGATTCCATGAACAAAGTTTCTTTCTTAGAACTGCATGCCTGTGGAACTCTCTTCCATTTTCCCGCTTTCTAGCTGACTATAATATGGTCGTCTTCAAGTCCAACGTAAAAATGTTTTTGATGAGTCGTCCTTATAAGTAATCCAATTTACCAAAATTTCACTACTAACGATTACTACAACATTGCCCCATTGGCTACTTTACACTCATTTAGCCTCATCCTCGAGTGGCTTTCGGGTCTTGATAAGTGATGACTCCTTTGTAAAAAACAAACAATATAGCTTAATTGTCATATATTTTCACCTAATTTTTCAAACTCCATGGAATCTCTATAAATATAACAGTAGATGTATCTCTCTGCTTGCCTCTCTGTGTTAAAATATTAAACCGATAAACTCTTCAACTACTGATCACACAACATACAAAATTAACAAGAAATAGTTATACAACAAGGATGGTTTATAACTAGTAAACTATTTGTTTAAATGGATGAATACCGCGTACAGAAGTTGGCCAGTTGAAATCCAAAATGCTTATTTCAACTCGCCGACGTATTTATATCAGTTTGCGCATGCGTAAAACTAACCATAGCTAAAAGTGGTTTAATTTTAAAAAACTTTCTTAGCTGTCTGTCATGTTAGCTCAAACCCTTAAGAAACGAGGCTCTAGTCCTAAACGTTTTGGTTTCAATTCTAAATGATGGTACATAAGTTATTTTTTGTTAACTTTTGATATCAGTTCTATATATTAGGTACAATATAATGTTTAATAGAAAATTGCCTCTGCAATAATAAATACGAAATCTGCATGAATTAAAAAAATATATTTAGGAGTATTTTACGACCGGGCAATGCCGGACGCCCCTTCTTGCTAATGAGGTAATAATAATTTTTATTCCCTGTTTATGTACAAAATTTTTTGTAGATTTGAATTTGCATCATTTAATTCCATTCCGACGCTGATCTCTATATCAGAATATTGAGCTTTATTTTTTCAGAGTAGGATTAGATATGTAAGTATTTATTTTGCGTATTACTATTGTATATATATATATATGTATGTATGTATGTGTATATATGTATGTATGTATGTGTATATATGTATGTATGTATGTGTATATATATATGTATGTATGTATATATATGCATGTATGCATATATATATATATATATATATATATATATATGTATATATATATATATATATATATATATATATATATATATATATATATATATATATATATATATATATATATGTATATATGCATATATATCCGAAAGAAAGCAGGCATAAATTTAGCACATAGATTGAAAAACTAAAGAGCTTGGATAAAACCCCTAAAGAAGCAAAGATTAAAAAAGCTTTTTAGTTTTTCAATATATGTGCTAAATAGCAAAATTTATTACCATTTATAAACTTTATTTTGTTAAAAACTTTTCTCTGATGAGATGAGCCATTTGTTGAACATCCATGGATTAAGGAGAAACTTAAAAAGTTTGTATTCTTTGTTGAATAATAAATTTGAAGTAAATTTTTTAATTTACCGAATTTAACTCCAAATTTTCATTTACACACACACACACACACACACACACACACACACACACACACACACACACACACACACACACACACACACATATATATGTATACATACATACATACATACATACAGATATATATGCCGACTTTCTTTCGGATATATATGCATATATACACACATATCTATATATATATGTACATACATATATATACATACATATATATATACACATACATATATATATATATATATATATATATATATATACAAATGTATATATATATACATACATACAAATGTATATATATATCTATTTATACGTATATATAGATTATATATATGTATACATATAAGTATATATATACATGTATATATATATATGTATATATATGTATATATATATGTATAAATATATATATGTATATGTAAACATATATATATATATATATATATATATATATATATATATATATATACATCTGTATATATACATTTGCTTTTCTTTCTAATTGAATCCTAACACGTTTTGCAAATCGAATGAAACTATTCGATCCAATTAACGATATCCTTCAACTCTTCAAACAAAATGGCTTCCGTAAAACAAAACACAAATAAATATTCGCTATTGATCGAATTTACAAAGGCGGTAAGATAAAACAAAAGATGTTGGCGGAAAGTTAAGCTAGAATGCTAAATAAAAATCACTAAAATACAAAGCTAAACTAGGCGGCCGATTATAGTCCAGGGTAACCTGAAGGCTCCCTTTTAATTAGCTTCTACATCGGAGTACAGGGGAGAGCGGGACTTCATTCTCATGGTTACGCTTGATCCGTCGCTTATAATGCTGAGTGCTTAGCAAGAGTTCATCAAGAACCATTTTAAAGCCGTTTGTATGGGGTGACCGAGACATGCAAATTGCGAACACTCTTTGCCATAATGGTAATTTGGCAAATACGATACAAATACGAAAACAATTTTATAAAATCAAGGGTGGAGAAAATTGTTAAAAATAAAAAACGAACAAGGAATAATCGAAATTAATGACCGTCTCTTTGAGTAACATTGGGAAGATGTCGGCGGAAGCAAAAGATGTCTGTCTTGTGAGGAAACTAACAGCAGCGGCAACAGCAGCAGCAACAGCAACAGCAACAGCAGCAGCAGCAACATCGGTAACCAAAAAATGCGCATATGTAAATTGGTAAAAGTGCATGAGATGAAGGAAAAAGAGTAGAAAAATGCAACACGTGCTCGGGGAGAAACAAAGTCGGCGTCGAAGAGAATAGACGTGTAAAGACGCAAGCGAAAAATGACTGGCTGCGGCCGGCGTGAAATTGGAGAGGAAAAGTGTAAACCGAGCGAGATGGACGATGGCGAGAGACTTTTTTTTATGTGATATCGCATGTAAAGCTAATAAAAACTTTTTTTAAAAAAAGAAAAATTATTTATTTTTATTTCCATTTTTTTTTTTGTTTGTCCATTTGCGACATAACGGTCACGTTACAGAAGACTCTTTTTTCTGATGAGCTTCTAGCGTGAAATTGTGTTCGTTGTATAAGTTCAGATTGTCCGATCGTTGTCTTCAACCACATGGTCTCCATGTTTCGAGGGAAGCAATTGAAGGCTTCTAGTTACTTGTAACTGGCTGACCGAAACATGCCCATAAATGTGTAGGAACATATTGTTTAGTTCAACTAAATAAAAAGTATATCTTGCCCTATTTCGATATGGAGCACTCTTGCATTAGCCTCGTTAAAACTTCATTGGTTGCTTTAACTCCGAAAAATATTAACCTGGAATTATAAACATACTAGAATGCCGCCCGGCGTTGCACGATCGTAAAATACGCAAGATATTATATTTTAATTTATACAGAAATTCTATTTATTATAAAACAGAAATACCGTAGATATTAAACGTAACGTTAAATTCTTTTAAAAAGAAAATGAATAATAATAATAATAATAATAATAATGATAATAAAAACGGAAAGAAACTGAGACATGTGCATGTGAGTATTATGTTTTCTTTTTAAACAATTCGCTTCTTGTAAATACTCGAGCTGAGATCGAAACCAAAACCCGAAGACAATGTGTCAAGTACGATAACCATTATACCAACGTGACACGAATTTCAAAAGTGTTTTTCAACCTACTTATCCTTACCATAAGTAATCTTTCACGGGAACGATTAACGCATGCGCATTCGTGAAACAATTGACAGATATAATTTCCACCACCTTCACGTACTAATTTTTCAATTTTGACTCCTTCGCAGCCCTTTTGCCGGATATACACAGATTAAAAAGTTTTCCACATCTCTCAATACCCTATATACTAAATTTCAAGTTTGAAGATAAAAATTCGTCGAGAATATAGATTAAGAAGTGTCCTCACACACACATTCTCACTTTTATAGATATATAGATACGTAAATAAGTAATGTACATATTTTATATATTTATATACATAAATATAAGATATGTGTATTACATATTTACATATATATCTATATCTATATCTATCTATCTCTTTCTCTCTCTCTCTCTCTCTCTCTCTCTCTATATATATATATATATATATATATATATATATATATATATATATATATATATATTTAAAAGAGTGTAGCCATCAACAATTGTGTTTTTATTAAATAAAAATATGATGAAAACCTTTAAAAAAAAACCCACAATTGTTGATGGCTACACTCTTTTAAATATACATTTTTTTCTCTCGTTGGAACTACACAACCATCACTTTAAATATATATATATATATATATATATATATATATATATATATATATATATATATATATATATATATATATATATATATATATATAGGGTGACCCAAATAAAACCGGATCAACTCTAATTAGTGTTTTGTCCGAATGAAATAAAACTTTGGTCATAACTAGTTTATTATATTCAAAACATCACATCAAAACACTAGGGTCTTTGGCCTTTTTTTCTCCATTCTACAGCATATGTTCTAAGAAAAAATTAAACAATGAAAAAATAAAATAATTAAACAACGAAAAATAATAAAATAAATAATAAAATAATAAAATAAAATAATAAAATAAATAATAAAAAAATAATAAAAACATAATAAAATAATAAAATAAAATAATTAACTGATGAAAAAAAAAACGCAAATATTACGTGTATAAATTGTTCATAACTAATTAGATTAATCTAACTCTGACGATGAATTTATAAGGATTGAAAAGTACTCGGACTTATGATAAATATGGTGATTGCATCAGCCAGTCCCTTCCGGAAGTGAATACTGTTAATCGGAAGCTGAAAGGATCGGAAATAGAATTAATAGACAAAAAAAAAAAACGTCTATTTTATTTAATTAAATATGCCTAATAGAAAAATGCTGCCTTGACACACACACACACACACACACACACACACACACACACACACACACACACACACACACACACACACACACACACACACACACACACACACACACACACACACACACACACACACACACACACACACACACACACACACACACGTGTGTGTGTGTGTGTGTGTGTGTGTGTGTGTGTGTGTGTGTGTGAAATAAAATGGAGGTGAAAGGGCCTGAATACTCAACGTTTCGCCCAATTAATGCGGGCTTTTCCATTTCATTTACTTAATCTATCACGGTTATATTTCCAGACGCAATCTTTTAAATCTCTACGATGCGTTAACTTTTAGATGTAATCCACTACGGTAGTTTACTCTAATTTACTTTCTCTCATAAAATGTATATATGTATATAGACATCTCATTTAGATAAGGAAAACACGCTGCTCTCCCCCATCATTATATATAGCCCCAAATCTTCTGACTCTTTCGTCAATGACCATCCCCCCTTGAAAAAGCCCGCATAAATCGGGCGAAACGTTGAGTATTTAGGTCCTTTCACCTCCATTTTATTTCATATCGTCAGATTTAATCCAGCTCAAGAATCATATATATATATATATATATATATATATATATATATATATATATATATATATATATATATATATATATATATATATATATATATATGTAAAGTTTACGATGTGTGCGCGCTCGCTCCTGTTCGTAGGTCAGAGTATTTTTTAAAACTGATCCATTTTAAAATAGAATATCAGCTTACAATGCTAATTGAACCATAAAACGCATTGCAAATTGAGTGAACGTCTGCCGTCGAATGGATAATATCTGTCGACACTTTAAAGCAAACAAAAGCCGTGAAAATATTCGGTATCGATTGAACGAAAGAATTTGGCGGGAACAAAGAAAAAAAAACGCGGGAATACGAAATAAAATGGCGGCGAGTAAAGTCGAAAGAATAATTGCAGTGATGCACAATAGGAAAATAATGTTCAAAAAGCAAAGAACGAAACTGAAACAAGAATACAAAAAGATAAATGAACTCAAAAGAAATGATTATTAATTGGTTACCCGACAAAATGAGATTATCGGAAGGATCAGGGTCCGGTGAATGCAAAACACATTCAGGATCACTTTCTAATGGCGGGAGTCTCACCAATATTGACCAACATATCAATGAACGATGATTAAAAAAACAAAACAAAGACTGTTGGAAATACATGACCGAAACTTGGTGGACAAGTCAGGCATAGAGAGAAGTGAAGCTTATGTATTAAGGAATACCAATTAACTACTGGATTCATGAATTTAAATTATAGCGCGAGCCATGTAATAATTTTTGCAAAACGAAGATAAAAAGTACAACACACGCCCATGCTTTGAAAAACAAATTCCAAGGAAACATTTCTTGTTTTGAGTCACGAAAAGCCAGCCAGAAGGCGCAAACAAACCGATACTGTTGTAGACTGAAGAAAAGTATCTCTCCTCTGATGAGAACAGCGCCTGACCACAAATCAAGAAACCAAAATCAGGCAAGGTACTCTATCGCTAGTCCTAAAGTGATGACACCCTCGCCAATCTACCCAGTCATAAATGTCTATGCGACTGAAGGCGATTTTTCACCGGATACGAAAACTTCAGCTACACCACAACAGGTACCAATCACAACTATTTTTAGCAGTATTGGAACATTATTTACCGAGAGTCAACATCACTCAAAGATATTACGTGCAGCAAAATAATAGCACTTAAACTGTTTTTCCACAATATTCAAGAAGTGCCGGACTGTTTTACCCGGCGTTTTTTCAAAATAGACAGTTTTCAGGGTAACAACACTAGTAGAAACCGCTGGGACAATATCACCCTTTGTCTGATGGATTGTTACAAATGGGGTTCTTGGTGAGGTTTATTGACCCTTACTTACTTGTGGTGGAGTCTGCCTACACAAGAAATCAATTGTTTTATTAAATTCTCACGATTAACACACGAGAAAATGGCAATAAAAAGGTAAAAAGAAAAAAATTCGCACTAAGCAATGAAACCCCCAAGAAGTAGAGGCTATTGAAACCGTCTACAATACGTTTGATATTGAGCCTCTTCAAATCACACCAGAACGACAACGTTCGGGCAGAAAAAGGAAAATGATCGAGCCGGTTGTAGTCGATCGAAAAAGTGAAAAATACTGATACACCGTCTGGAGTAATCAGCTTAGTAGGGGATATTGTGGCGGAACTAACGTATGATACGTACTAATAGACTATTCCAATCTCCATAAATGCCGGAAAACTAAGCTGTAAGATGTCAGTCAACACCCGGTACTTGTACTGGGCTGGTCACTGAAGGGTGGTGTCTGCTTAGATGCTGCATTAAAATTAATTGTCCTTAGTCAATGGAGGGGGAAACCCTTCTATACTAAGGCAATTTTATTTTTGCAAAATGCCCCTTTTGAGGGGAGCTGGTTATCTCCCACATTAAACCGACCATGTGTCACATTTTGTTTCGTGGGAAACAAATAAATAACCAGTCAACACCCGGTACTTGTACTGGGCTGGACACTGAAGTGTGGCGGCTGTGCAGATGCTGCACTCAAATTAATTGTTCTTAGCCAATGGAGGAGGAAACCCTTCTATACTAAAGCAATTTTATTTTTGCAGAATGTCCCTTTTGAGCGGAAGCTGGTTATCTCCCACATTAAACCGACCTTGTGTCACATTTTGTTTCATGGGAAACAAATAAATAACCAGTCGATATTCGGTTGATTAATCTGCCACCTATTGTATGCTTTGCAATACATGTTGTTACTTTATTTTAGCGTTCTGTTTTTCTTTCTAACACTTTAATAGGGCTGTAACATTTACTTAAAAAAAAACAAGAAGGAACTAGAGACGCTTATAAACACAACCAGAATCTTCAGTCAGGATATCTGAATAGAATTTGGTATAAGTGCGCACTGCTAGTTATTAGACGAGGAAATCTGAAGACAAACTACTAAACAAAGCGAAGGTGAGGGGACAAGGTGATCATGACACCTACAAATATTTGGGAGTTCTGGAAGCAGATACCATGAAAGCAATAGAAATAAGAGAGAAATCAAAAGGAATACCACAGAAGAACAAGAAAAAAACTCCTAGAAATTAAACTAAAAAAAAGTTTCCTATCTTTTTCTCTCCTACTTTCCCTCTCTAACCTAGTCTGTCGACCTATTCCACAAATCCCAAATCCTCAACATGAAATATCGCTAGAAAAAAATCACGAATAAACCTAGAACCCCATCCTCCAACGTGGACCCCTACTACCATGTCTCCTTCTCCAACATCAGGGGTTTACGTTCCAACCTTCCAGAGGTTGAAACCCAATTACAAGAGTTGGAACCGAACATATTCTTTCTAAGTGAAACTGGAATAGGGCCGACCACTTCCATAGATGAATTCATAATCAAAAAATGCTCTAACTTAACATCTAAATCTGACCCCCAAGATCGCCATGGGCATAGAATATGTGCCTACATTAAAGATGGCTTCCCGTGCGGTAGGGATATCTCCAGTGAAGACCCTAATTTACCTTATATGTGTTTCTGGGTTGCACTTACTTACACCACTGCATTTATATTTGCCCTCTATCGCTCCCAGCGGAGTTACTATCTTTAAGAGCATATCTGAGAAAATTGACCACATCCTGTCTGCTCATCCTTCGGCTAACATCTGTGGTGACTTAATGTCCACAATGTAGAATGGCTGACCCACTCGAACAAGACAGATGATGAGGGGAGGTTCTGTCATGATTTCGCCATTGCCTATGACCTCACTCAGATTGTTCACGAACCCACCCGTGTGCGCGATACTTCCGTTCAGTACGATAGCCTTCTTGACCTTTTTCTCACAACTTCCCCTGAGCTATGTTCATGGTCCGTTCTGTCTACTCTGGGATCTTCCGACCACTTAGTTATATAAAAAAAAAACGAAATGCAATGAGTCTTCAGACGTACCTCTCCACCGTACTGTACATCGATACTCTACGGCTGACTGGGATAGCTTCCGTACATTTATATCTGATCTACCCCTACATTCCATGTTTAAAAAGGAGGTGTCCTCCATAGTATCAGACCTGACCGAATGGTTAATTGTAGGCATAGACCGATTCATACCATCCAAAAAATTCCAACAAAAATCTAACAGCCAGCCATGGTTCTCTCCAGAATGTGCTGCTGCCATCGCACACAGAAATCACTTTTTCCATAGCTACCAACGTAATAGATGCACTGTGACTAGAGCTGCTTTCAGGACTGCCAGCACCCACTGTAAAAGAGTAATAAAAAATGCAAGAGAGCTATATGCTCAGTCCGTTAAATCCAAAGTAGCTGAGCAGCGGCTTGGTTCCCACCAGTTCTGGCAAATAGCAAACAGGATCCTGAACAGAAGCGTGCGTTCTATCCCAACCATTATCAATGGACCCGAGGTTATCTCGTCAGCATCAGACAAGGTCAAACTATTTGCCAAGAACTTTGCAGCTAATTCTACCCTATGTGACGAAGGCTATCAACTCCTCATATTTCCTCCTATAACAGACAACACGCTATGCAACATACAAATATCTGTGCGTGAGGTCGCCAAGCTAATTAAGAACCTTGATTCCAGTAAAGCAACTGGCCCTGACGGCATTCCAGTTATAGTGCTGAAAAAGCTTCAACCAGAACTTGCCCCCATACTTACAAAACTATTTAAGCGTTGCGTTAAAGAGAAGTGTTTCCCAACACCCTGGAAAACCTCATCAGTATGCCCTGTATTTAAGAATTCAGGTGAAAAGTCATCTCCCTCTCAGTACAGACCAATAAGTCTCCTGTGTGTCATGAGTAAGTTGCTGGAATTCATATTAAATAGAGAAGTAGTCAACCACCTCAGCAGAAACAACCTTCTTAGTGATATACAATACGGTTTTCATTCTGCTAGATCTGCAGCAGATGTGCTAACGGTTATATCTCATAGGATTAGTGAATCTCTTGACAAAGGCTTCCTCTCTAGGGCATTTGCTCTTGACATA
Source organism: Euprymna scolopes (assembly GCF_053919585.1). Taxonomy (NCBI): domain Eukaryota; kingdom Metazoa; phylum Mollusca; class Cephalopoda; order Sepiida; family Sepiolidae; genus Euprymna; species Euprymna scolopes. The sequence continues at coordinate 28,923,968 of NC_136523.1, forward strand.
TCAAAAGCCTTCGATAAGGTATGTCATAAGGGTCAACTTCACAAGATGTCCAGCTATGGTATAACTGGAAATGTTTTCTTGATCATTAAATCATTTCTCTCTGATAGGCTCATAAGAGTAGTGGTTGCTGGGCAGAAATCAGAGACCCACAGTATTAATGCTGGAGTCCCTCAGGGGTCAATCCTGGGCCCAACTCTCCTCCTGATCTACATCAATGATCTCCCAAAACACATACTTAAATCATTTGTTGATATCTATGCTGATGACACGACCATCTATGGCAACACACCAAAAGCCCATAAATGACAAAGTTCTCTCTGATTCTCTCTCCTCTGATCTTGAGCGCGTAGTACAGTGGGGGAAGAGGTGGCTGGTTACTTTTAATGTATCTAAAACTAAGCTCCTATCTTTACACCATCAACGCTCTGATCTTCATCTGGCATCAATTGAAATGGATGACTCTCGACTAGGGGAAGCTCCATGCTTTGATAAGCTTCTGGGTTTGACTTTTACTCCTGACCTAAAATGGAACACGTACATCAAGTCTATTGACAAGGTCGCTGGAAAAATGGTAGGATCCTTCTACCACTCCAGAAGATATCTCACTGCTGATGCAATTCTCTATTTATATAAAAGCCAAGTACGTCCAAGGATGGAGTACTGTTGCCACATCTGGGCAGGAACTGCTAAAAGCAGCCTATCATGTCTTGACAGAGTGCAAAATAGACTTCGTGGCTTAGTGGGGTATATCCTTTTCTCTTCTCTGCAACCTCTCTCCCACAGGAGAGACGTTGCGAGCCTGTCTTTGTTTTATCGTTACTTCCATGGCAGGTGCTCGCCTGAGCTCCAATCCCTGGTCCCCCCTCGCCGATCTTTCACGATAAACACCCGTCTAGCTGAATCCACTGTGAAAAATTTCCCCCACTCTTTATCTGTGCCTAAATCAAAACGCGGATTCCATGAACAAAGCTTCTTTCTTAGAACTGCACGCCTGTGGAACTGTGTTCCGTCTGCCTGTTTCCCACCTGACTACAACTTGGATGTCTTCAAGTCCAACATAAACAAATTCCTGATGAACTGCCCCCTTAAGTAATACACTTTATCAAATCTCAACATTAACGTACTGTACACGCAATAATCCTTATCCCCGAGTGGTTTTCGGACATTGATAAGTGGTAACCACCTTGTAAAAAAAAACCCCAAAAACTATACGGTAGAGACCTAATAAAAAATATCAACACATGGGCAGTTTATAGGTTGAATCCAGGAAAAACTGAAACGTCTCAACCAGAAGACCAGAAATTTATGATCATGCATAATACACTAAATCCAAAGGATTATGCTGACCGACTCTATGTAAAAATGAAAGACGGAGGAAGAGGACTGGTTTGTATAGAATGCTGTGTGAATGAGACGAAAAAATGACTTAGAAAAATGCATAATGCAGAACACAGAAAGGATAATTGCCGCAGCAAGAGACGTCGATAAAATAAACAAGACAGAAAACATAGATACAAGAGATAAGACGAGAAAAGAAAAATGGGAACGAAAATAGCTATACGGACGATTCATGAAGATGAGACTAACGATAATACTTGGAAATGACTACGAAAAGGAAACTTAAACAGAGAAACTGAATCCCTAATAACAGCCGCACAAGAACTAACCACATCAAAGCAAGAGTCGACAAAACAAAAGAAACAGCAAATGTAGACTCTAAATTTAAATGAAAGAGATTGGTCAATTATTTGCTTTTTGAGAGAATTAAAAAAAAATCTGGTTAAAAAGATTCGGTTCCATTTTTCACGTTTTTAGAGTTTTAGGAAATTTTTTGAAAATACACCCGTTTTACAGAGAGTGAAAAAACAATGAGATATTTAAAAAAATCTTTCTTATTAAAATACAGTAAAAATTACGATGAATTATTTTTATTTTACAAGTTTTTACTGTTATTATTTGTTATGGGGTCGAAATGTCCACCTTTATTAGTGTTATGCATACTACAGAGTTCGTACAGATTTTCAATGTCTATTTTCAAGGATGTAGCGGACCAGGATATAATACCCTAGCTCGCCACAAGAAAATAATGAAACGAATGGAATTGAAAGAAACAAAGACTGAATTGATGGATAAGATAAACGTCGTTTATTTGCTGTTGAAAGAATGAAGGTTTTAGTTATAAAATGTGTTCATGTCCGCGCGTGTGTAACCAATGTTCGTTGCGGGGCTGGTGTTGTAGAAAGAATAGGAAATGTGTGTTCATCTCAAGTTCGGGTCACTATCGTTTGTTCGCGCGTGGGAATTGAAGTGAGTGTTGTAGTGGAAATGAGAATCCAGCGTGTAGACAAAGAAGAGGATATGAGAGTTGACATCAGTTAGTAGTCAGCTACGCGAAGGTGTTCTCAGGGACCAGTAATAGATAGAGAGAGAAAGAGTGGGAATGTGTACATACGGTCTGTTAGCTCGTGCCCCATACATAGTAGTAAGTGGGCGTGAGGTACGTGTGTGCGCGCACCGAAACGGCGGCAGCTAGCGCGCCGACCAGCCACCTAGGAGGCTAGTCTCGAAAAGGAAGAAGCCGGTTGTTGCTCTTTGTTTTATACTCGTTTCCGGTGGTCATTTGCGCATGTGTATATTTCCTTGGAAAGCGGAAGTGACGTCGTCCATGTGTGCGTTCGTGTGCGTGTGTGTGAGTACATTTGTGTGCGTTAGTGTGTGTGTCTATACACGTGAATGTGAGTGTATGTATGCGAACGTGAATATGTGTACATGTGTGACGTGGGCACGTATGTTTATGTGCGCGTATGTATATGACATAGCTTGAAATGTGAATGTGTGTTTTTGTGTGAGACTTGAAAAAAGGCTCGTACAGTCCTATTAATCAACATAAAACAAACATTCAAGTCTCATCTAAAAAGAATGAACGTTTTAGTTATAACATGTGTTCATGTCCGCGCGAGTGTAACCAATGTTCGTTGCAGGGTTAGTGTTGTAGTAAGAATAGGAAATATGTGTTCATCTCACTATCGTTTGTTCGCGCGTGGGAAGAGAAATGAGTGTTGTAGTGGAAATGAGAATGATAGTCCAGCGTGTAGACAAAGAAGAGGCTATGAGAGTTGACGTCAGTTAGCAGTCAGCTACGCGATGGAGTTCTCAGGGACCAGTAGCAGATAGAGAGAGAAAGAGTGGGAATGTGTACATACGGTCTGTTAGCTCGTGCCCCATACATAGTAGTAAGTGGGCGTGAGGTACGCGTGTGCGTGCACCGAAACGGCGGCGGCTAGCGCGCCGACCAGCCACCTAGGAGGCTAGTCTCGAAAAGGAAGAAGCCGGTTGTTGCTCTTTGTTTTATACTCGTTTCCGGTGGTCATTTGCGCATGTGTATATTTCCTTGGAAAGCGGAAGTGACGTCGTCCATGTGTGCGTTCGTGTGCGTGTGTGTGAGTACATTTGTGTGCGTTAGTGTGTGTGTCTATACACGTGAATGTGAGTGTATGTATGCGAACGTGAATATGTGTACATGTGTGGACATGGGCGCGTATGTTTGTGTGCGCGTATGTATATGACATAGCTTGAAATATGAATGTGTGTTTTTGTGTGAGACTTGAAAAGGTTCGCACAAGGACTTTTCAAGAGATTTTCAATATTTTCAAGGATCTTTCAAGATAATAATAGAAATAAAGCCGTTTCAAGACGAAAGTCAAAATTCAAGAACTTTTCAAGCTTATGCGAACCCTGTACTATTTACTATCATTCTTAACTAATAAAACACGTATACACGCCCATGGTGGGTGATTGAAAAAAAAAAAAACGACATTAATGGAGAAAGAATTAAGAACAGAGAAATGAACATCTATCTATATATCTATAAAAGTGAAATTGCTTGTCTGTGTGTGTATTTGTGTGTGTATATTTCCCTACGAAACTACTCTGTCAATTTTCAGTCTACAGATTCGATATTTGACGTAAGGTGCATTTAGATTTGTGGATTTCAATACCCCAGTTTTCGGCCAGAAATTTGGCTGTTAAGGAGTCAAAGTTCAATAATTTGACTTTTGAAAACTCTCAAACTCCTCCGCCAATTCTGAGTCTAAACACTTGAAATTTTAGATGTAGCGTACTTGGACATGGATCAAACATTTTAATTTGATTTGATCCCAAAACAATAAATGTTAGGATCCAAGTTAAAAAAAAAAAAACATTTGACCACTGCGGTCTCTATCAAATTACTTAGCCAATTTTTGGTCTAAACATTTGAAATTTTACATAAAGTGTATTCAGACATAGGGCAAGCTTTTTAATCCGCTTTTGGCCGAAAATTTTGCTGCCAAGGGGTCAAAATTAAAAAGATTTGACCATTGCGGTCTCTAGCAAACCATTCAGCAAATTTTGGATCTAAACATTTGAAATTTTACATAAAGAGTATTCAGACATGCAGCAAGCTTTTTAATCAGTTTTTGGACGACAATTTGGCTGCCAAGAGATCAAAGTTGAAAGAGTTGACCTTTGCAGACCTTACCAAACTCCTCTACCAATTTTGTGTCTAAACTCTTGAAATTTTAGATGTAGGTTACATGGACATGAGACAAACTTTTTAATATATGTATATACATATGCACATAAAGTTATGAACAGTACACAGGGTCCGTGCAAAGCCGGATTGAATTGCTAAAAAAAAAGAAGGTGACTGTAGACAAAGAAACGAGATCAATAACCTGAAAATTTAATTTCCCGAAATCGGAACAAAGTCGAATCAAGGTAACTACCAGTAATCTCATTTTAACAGGACATTATTAAACACACGTGTTCACATTACACAGTTTCCGATCGATCGCCTACTTTTCTCCTGCCTATTCCTACTTTCGGCCGTGTGACGTCACACTTGCTTCTATTATTCTCACAGTGGCTCCATCTAACCTTTGAGCACACTAAGTTGGCTATTTACTGGCATTCTTAACAAAATTATACACGCCTAACATTTAACAGGTGGGTGGGTTAGGAAAACATTAGCGAATTAACGAGATAAAACAAGAACGCCCGTCCCCACCCCCGAGAAAAAAAATAAAAGGGGGATAATTAACAACTGAACATCTGGCTGGAAAAAGATACATGATCAGCCACCAACACCAGGCTACCCTAGCCCAAACCTCAATCGTCTAAAGGACTGGACCTCTGTATGAAGTGGACAGCCTGAGCGCAGTGGAGTCCCAGCTCAGCTGTGTCAATAACCGACAGAATAACAAAAGCTACAAACTACATTAGGAAAAATTGATAAGCGATTCTTTTTGTTAAGACGGCGTGCACACTCCGAACGTATCGGCTGCAGTCACCACTAAGGAACTCTTTGCCTCTCCGTCCCTTTTAAATGTTCGTTTTGATCGTCTTATTTTTTTCGGATTGATGATTCTTTTGGTTTGTGAAGCAGAAACTTTGATAAGGTAATTGACTCGCAGCGTTATTTAAAAAGATGTCTATCTATCTATCTATCTATCTATCTATCTATCCATCCATCCATCCATCCATCCATCCGTCCGTCCGTCCGTCTATCTATGTTTGTGCAAGTGACGCGTTGGTTTATTTAATTTATGTCATCCCAATTGTTTTATATGGCCTTGATTGTATCACGTGGACTAAACAACTAGCCAATCACATTGAGGTATTTCAAAACCATGAAATACGTCTCATTATGGGACATCGCCTGATTGAAAAACAAAACAAACAGAATGCCCACCTTCCCTCAAACTACTTCCCTATCTCCTCTATTTTATAAAATCAATAGTAAAACCCTTAAACTTTTTGACCATGTAAAACGATCAACTACTGGCATGTCAAATTTATGCTTTGGGGGTATGTTAGAAGGCAAAAGAGGCAGAGGAAAGCCAAGAAGGTGAAGAAAAAATGTTTTTGATTGGATAAAAGTTTGGCGTCCATCAACGAACTTGCCCTGAATCGGAAGGAATGGACAAAAAATGAGTCACGTGAGTTCTCATTCCGCACCAAGCGAAAGATGCGACTTATGATGATGGGTTAGCCAATGGAACTCGACAGATGGTTTCAATGGAGAAAAAATGTAACATAGGGTGAAGCCGCCTATGTAAATGCGTGCGAAGTGACGTTAACGGTGGGGGGGGGAAGGACTAAAACAAAGAGACAGCAAACGATCACGAGAGAGACGAGATAACGTACGAGATTTCGTGAGAGACAAAATAACGGTCAAGATCTCGTGAGAGACGTGGTAAACGTTCGCTATCACGTGCAAATCATGAATGACGCCCAAGAAAACGATTACGTGAGGGACATCACAGCCGTAAGGAGAGAATGAGGAAATAAATGCATAAAAAAAAATGCGATTTGGAGTTATTTCCTATTCTTTGTCTTCGTCTCCTTTGCGACTGAAACTGTACACACCATGTGCTGGTCCGCGGACAATGTAAACACTTCGAATATATATATATATATATATATATATATATATATATATATATATATATATATATATATATATAATTTTAGTCATTCAATAAATTTAAAAATTTATGACGTGAAATGTTTTAGTTGCAAATCAAAAGATTTTTTATTATTCTATGTAAGACAAAGAATACATTAGAAATATCTTAACTCCTTATACTATAGGATTTCGATGTCTACCATCTCTTCAGAGGATAAAATATTAGCAAATAGTTATAATGGTTTACACCTTAGGTATTCTTTGTCTTACATAGAATAATAAAAATCTTTTGGCCTGAAACTCAAACATTTCACGTCATAAATTTTTAAATTCATTGAATGACGAAAATTTGATTTATTTGCTCTATCTTGTATATCGAGCAATTCTTATTTAGGTGGGATAATACTTATAGAATATTACTGCCAATAATATCTTGTAAATCTTATAATCACAGGTTTCCATACCAGCTTATTGTTGGATAATTTTATTCTGAAGAATATATATATATATATATATATATATATATATATATATATATATATATATATATATATATATATATATATATATATATATATATACACACTCTTCTGTCGATTTCGACGTATGAGGTTCGTATGAGGTTCGACCACAGCAACTAAGTTGTTTGGAAAACCACATTGATGATTTGTTTATAGTGGTGATGGCTTTGTGTAGAACCGACCACACTTTTTGATATTCCTGCTAATCTTTGTCGGTGCAATGACTGCCATAAAACAAAGCATACATGTATGTATGTATGTATGTATGTATGTATGTATGGATGGATAGATGGATAGATGGATGGATGGATTTACCATCGAGTGAGTCTTCATGCATTCTGGATCTTCTGTATTCGGTTAGTTTTTCCCCGTTTTTCACATGTTTTAACCGACATGAACATTTCTTTTCGCATTTTATGACCAAGGATCATAAAGTACTGTTTCATTTAATGTTATAATCAGCAAATTCTTAGATCGGCTATAATAATAATTTTCTAATATCTTTCTTTCCTCTGAAGAGAAGAATAGCATTCTTTGAAACTTCGCGGAATAAGGATTTCTTGAAAATTATTTTTGGAGTATTCTGTTGAATAATAAATTTTCTCGTGAATTTTATTTAACAGTCCTTATTTTTTTTCCTTATGACAAGTACTACTCCTTATTGAGCTTTTTTGTTTGGTTGGGATTACAATATAAATATTAATATTTATATTAGTTTTAAGTTTACACTTGCCTTTATAGGATAAACCTTTCATTCCTATTGCCTTGTATATATACTAGCAAAAGTATCCGTCGTTGACTGGGTTAAAAAATAGCCTACAGAAAATGGACTCTAATTTATGAAAGTATGATAGGTTATGAAAAGGAAGGGTTGTAAAGAGATAGCTTCGAATTTGTGGGTATCAAAACCAAAGCAAAATATGATGAAAGTAAAAATAAAATAGATAAACCTCATAATTTATTATACCATACCTGTTCACACTGAAACACTAATCACAATATTTTGTGGATCTATATTAAAAAAAAACAAAAACATGTTAAACTTTGTGACATATTTCCATTCTATGGAGGTCAAGTGCGAACGAACACCCCATAATTTTATTATACCATATTACTTCAAACTAATCAAAGTATACTTACGCAGATAGATATGAAAAATCTTGATTAAAGTTTGTGCCTATTTCCATTCTATGGAGGCCAGGCGCGAACGCAGACCCCACAATTTTATTATATCATCCCTATTTAAGTTAAAACATACTTATCAAAGTATTCTTATGTACATCTATATCAAAAACACTTGTAAACGTTTTTTTTTTTTTTTTAATTTGTAAATTTTTTTATTTCCATACTTTGTGGACCAGGCGCGAACACAGACCCCACAATTTTAATGAACCACCGTTCTGCCAGATCAAGCATACCCATTCCTGTGTCTCGATACATCTTCTATCATTATATGTAATCACTTTTTAAAAATAGTCAACCACATAGGAGCCTATTCGTGACCCCCCCCCACACACACACACATTAAGCTTTATATATATATATATATATATATATATATATATATATATATATATATATATATATATATCTTTGCAATGAACATAAGGTTGCAGAAACTGCGTTAATCCGGGCATAAATAAGTGGAGACCGCAAATCCATTTCGGCTAATTCCGTATTAGTTTCGCCCCATTTACGAAGGACAGGCAAAAAAAAAACAAACGGTTCGGGATGGGTGAGGGTATGTTAGATGCGGAAAGTGGGGGGAAGGGTTGTGTGTGGTTGGGATTGGGTTGATATAATAAGTTTAAAAAAAAAGGAAATAAAACTGAAACAAAACGAACAGCGGGAAAGTAAAGTGTAAATGTTTTTGCGCAAAACTTTCATCTCGAAAAGAAATGATACGAACGAGACGAAGGTGAAGGTTAGCAGGACATGTTGTTTTAAGGAGTGGGAAAGCGGGTAGGCATAATATTTTGCGAAATAGATTCGGGATGGCTGTAATATTAGGATGTGGTAGTGAATGAAGAAGAAGAAGAAGAAGAAGAAGAAGAAGAAGAAGAAGAAACAAAACAAGAAGAGAAAAAGAAGACGGAGTGGATGGAGGAGAAGGAGAAGTAAGAGAAGGACGAAAAGCAGAAGAAGATTGAAGGGGGAGAAGACGAAAGAGGATGGGGAGAAGGATGCGAAGAAAGATTAATAGAAGAGGGAAAAGGAGAAAAGGAGAAAAGACAGAAGAGAAGAAGAAGACTGATAGAATGAAGATGGGGTAAGAGAAAGAGAAGAAGAAGAGAGAAGAAGATGGGAGGAAAGATGCAAAGATTAATAGATAGAAATAATAATAGACAAAAAGGGAAGAGAAGAACAAGAAGAAGACAGAAGAGGATGAGAAGACGGAATGAAAGAAAACTGAATAGTAGGAGAAGAAGATGGAGAAGGAGAAGAAGGCGGAAGAGGGGAAAAAGAGAAGAAGATGCTGAGAAGAAGACGACAGATTAGGAGGAGGAGGAGGAGGAGGAGGAGGAGGAGGAGGAGAACATATGGAGAAAAAGAAATAGAAGACAGAAAAGAAGAAGAAGAAGAAGAAGAAGAAGAAGGCAAGGGAGGAGGAGAGAAAGAACAAACAAGAGAGGGAAGAGAATAAGAATTAGAAGAAGACGTAAGAGGAGAAGGAGAAAAACGGAGTACGAGAAGTAAAAGAAAGAAGAGGGGAGAAGATAGAGATAAAAAAGAGAGAGAAGGAGGGGAAGAATAAAAAGGAGAAGGCGTAGGAGCAGAAAATCGCATGATCGATAAATCCAAATTCATATAAAAAATCAACACAGAAAAACAAATAATAATGTATGTCGAATTATTAAGAAAATAAACAATAAAAAAAACGTTTGAACAGCAAGAACGAATAAAAGAAAAAAAAAACAGAAAAAAATGAATAAAAAATTGAAAGAGAAAAAGAAAAAGAAACAGGAAAAATTAATCTGCACAGATATTTTTCTAAAAAAAATAAAATGGCGGATTTTCCTTATCGAATATTACACGCTTGAGCAATTCAAGTTATATTTTGTAGATTTGAGTCGAAATATTATTGGGGGGGGGGGATCAAGGATTACTCCGTTAAACGTGCATTTGTCATACATACGCATGCACGCATGTACAATTACATAGTGTTATTTTAACGACGTTTCGGTCGATGTAACTTCCAACCTTCTTCAGAATATATAACTTTACATGCGCAGAACTGGTGTAGTGAATAGAGTACTTGGTAAAATTCAGTTGTAAAGTTACACTCTTCTGGAGGTTGAAGGTTCAATTCTCAGTGTGGGCAACACTCAAAATATAATTGCGAATTGCTTAAGACTTATATCCAGTCGTGGATGATAAAATAAGAGCATGCTACCCCCGTCGATTAAATAAAGGGTTCCATTGCAAACTTCGTGCAGATTCCCGACTTCGAAAAAAAAAAAAGAAAAAAAAACAATTCTTTAGTTTGACAAGATACACATGAAGAAGGTCGGAGGTTACATCGACTGAAACGTGGGGCAAACAACACTCAGAATTATAACAGTAGTATCCAATAATACGAATAATCAATCCTTATCTCAAAGATTCAGTAATGTTTTCACAAGCTTCTGGAACTCACCTTCACTCCTGATCTGAAATGAAAAACATACATCAAATATGTTGCCAAGATCGCTGGAAAATAGTTGGATCATGGTACCGCTCCAGAAGGGAAAGTTGTAGAGTCCTTGACATGAATAGCGCTATTAGCTAGCAGAAAACACTATCAGTAATTTCCCCCTCTCTATATCTGTGCCTTTTTTTTTTTTTTTTTTTACAAAGGCATCACCACATTATCAAGGCCCAGAGGCCACTCAAGGATAAGGGTTAAAGAGTGTACAGTAGAAATTGGTCAATATAGTAATCATTAGTAATGAAAATTTGGCAAATTTAATAACCTATATGGAACGGAAGACAATTCCACAGGCGTGCAGTTCTAATAAAGAAGCTTTGTTCATGGAATCTACGTTTAGGTTTAGGCACAGATAAAGAGTGGGGGGAATTATTGATAGTGTTTACAGCTAGACGAGTGTTTCTTGTGAAAGTTTGGCGAGGGGGGACCATAGATTGAAGCTCAGTTGAACACTTTCCATGAAAATAACGATACATCAGAGACAAACTCGCAACATCTCTTCTGTGAGATAGAGGTTGCAAGGAGGAGAAAAGGACATCTCCTACGAGGCTACGAAGTCTATTTTGAACTCCATCAAGGCAGGACAAGTCCTTTCTAGCAGCTCCTGCCCAGATGTGGCAACAGTATTCCATCCTTGGACGTACCTGGCTCTTATATAGATAGAGAATAGCATCAGCAGTGAGATATCTACTGGATCGATAGAAAGATCCCACCATTTTTCCAGCGGCCTTGGCAACAGATTTGATATACGTGTTCCATTTAAGATCAGGAGTAATGGTCAAGCCTAGAAGCTTGTCAAAACTTGAGGCCTCCTGAAGACGAGAGCCATTCATTTCAATTGCCTAAACCTAAACGTAGATTCCATGAACAAAGCTTCTTTATTAGAACTGCACGCCCATGGAATTGTCTTCCATTTTCCTGCTTTCCAGCTGACTACAATATGGTTGTCTTTAAGTCTAACGTAAAGAAGTTTTTGATGAGCCGTTCCATATAAGTTAACAAATTTACCAAATTTCCATTACTAACGATTACTATATTCTCCAATTTCGACTGAACACTCTTTAACACTTATCCTTTAGTGCCTTTGTAAAAAAAAAAAAAAAAAAAATTAGTGCGGGATGGCGGTAAGTGCAATGGAGTCAAAAAGGTTACCGGTGACATAAATCAAACCCATTGATTTGCATGCAGCAAGGGGTCACGCGACAGGTCAGTGAGTGCATTTTGAGTGCAAGTCGGTTAACGGGGGTTACAGCCCCCCTTCTCCCACATGCACCTTAAAATAAATAGGGGATGCACATGGTTTGCTAGGTAGTTCAGTTCGCGTCTCCAGTTTGACAGTCTAGAGTTAATGAGAGAATCTTGATTCAGATGAGAAAACGTAAAAAGAAGGGGAAAAGATCTAAATTGATTCAACGATGTGAGGCGGCGTTGTCAATAAAAAAAAACTTCTCCAAACAATAAAAAAAAAAAAATGTGTCTTGAGATCTTCTAACAGACGGTCACGGCCATGCCACAATAATGTGGACACCACATACACAAAAATATATATACACGAGAAGGCAGTCTTGCAGTTAAGTGCCGGCAAAGTTCGACAACTCTTGAAGGGTTACATCAGTATTTTACACCGTCAAATTACGAATATTACGAATTATTAGTTTTAAAATAAAAATTATTAAAGTTTTAAAATAAAAAAATATGTAATTAATATAAAAAATATTTTAATATTGGAAGGAAGCACTTGATTAAATAAAGTAACCGAACAAAACATACATTTTTATATATTTATAACTATTTATTTAACAAAAAATGAAACAATTTTTAGAAACAGAAAGACGAACAAAATAAAATCTGAAGTAATGAACCACGTAACAAAATATAAATTTATACAAAATAAAACAACTTTGAAAATTAAACATTTCTTAAAAAGTGTATTGTTGTCTTATGCTTTTAATAATTCCTGGAAATGCGTGTCCTTTCTCGCGCCGTCTCCACAACTCTTCTATTAGATGGGAATGGAACAAATTTTCATATTTTTTTATATTAATTATATAATATATTTTATATTAATTATATAATATATTTTATATTAATTATATAATATATTTTATATTAATTACATATTTTTTATTTTAAAACTTTAATAATTTGTATTTTTATTTTAAAAATAATAATTCGTAATATTCCTGGTTTGACGGTGTAAAATGCTGATGTGACCATTCTAGAGTTGTCGAACTTTTCCGGGACTTTACTGCAAGACTGCCCACGAGAACATATACACCTCATCATCGCCCCCACCTCACAAGTACATAACAGTATCTCATTACCGATGAAATTCTCTATCTGTATAAAAGTCAGATACACCATAAAATGGAGTAATGTTACTACGTCTGTGCAAGAGCTGCTCGGCGCGCGTCTTATGCAGCCTTGATAGAGTTCAAAACTGCATCGAAACCTAAAAAGTGATGCCTTTATCTTTTCCCTGCAACCCCTTTCTCGCAAAAGAGACGTTGCGAGCCTGTCTCTACTCTATCGTTATTTTCATGGCAAGTGCTCGACTGAACTCCAATCTATCCAAATTTTCACCAAAAAACCAAACGTTCACAAAACCCACTCGACTAGTTACAATAACTATATACGATCCCCCCACTCTTTACTGTGTTTAAATCTAAACCCAAATTTCATGAACAAAGTTTTTTCCCTGAACTGCCCGCCCGTGGAACATTGTTCCACTGGCTTGCTTCCCGGTTGACTACAACATAGTAGCCTTCAAATCTAATGTAAACAAGTTCTTGTTGCGCGATTCCCATAAATAATCAAATTCTACCCGATTCACACAATTAACGATTACTAAACTACCACCTTACGTTCATTAACACTTATCCTCGAGTGGTTATCGGGCCTTGATAAGTAGTGACTTCCAAGTAAAAAACAAAGAACAAACAAACAAACAAACAAAAGAAACGTAATTTCATTTTCTCATTTTATAAAGATTACGACGAAAATTTAAATAATTTCTTGTAGAACGGTAAGGGCTGTTCTGTCTAATGTCTTATAGATCTCTTATTATTTATCTCCTTTGTTCGGCTTTTATTCTTTAGGCGATTTCTGCGGGCTTGTCACCGGTGACTTTTATACTGGTGACCGTCTCTTTATCTATTGTAGCTAAACACAAACGCTGTTTTCAATCTTTTTAAATATTCTGACGTTTATAGCATCGCTGGTAGGGAAAATTGTCTTCTTCCATAAGAATTGAATTAAATTGTATTAGTATCATTTATACACCATTTCGCACTAATAAATCTGTTCTCATCAAATGGAATTCGTAGTTTCCATCCTCTATCATACCTTCAATCTTGTCCGAAAGTTACACATTCTTCAACGAGCGAGATCGGAGATGCGTCGCTGTACAACTCATATGCTCTCTAAGATCTAAGTTATGACAACAGGATCACTACCAGCACACTTAAAATGCATCGCGGGATTGTCACGAATAACAGGGGCGGGTTTAGGGTAATAAAAACAACGTTTCCGGTCACAGTTACGGTCCTTGGTGCACTTTTAAGTGAAGACCACATCATGCCATCTCACATCTTCGTATTCAGCTAGAAAGTTAACACCACAGTGTACCTGGATGTGCTGAAAAGTGTGGTGATCCCTTGGAGCAATCAGGTGGTCGCTGGCACACCATGGGTGCGGCACCAGGACTCGGCGACAGCCCACAAGTTCAAAGAGACCCAGGCTTGGCTTAAGTAGGAGTGCTACGACTTTGTACCCTTCTCTCACTGGTTCCGTCCTCCCTCGACCTGACCCGCCAGGCTACTTCTTTTGATCATACGTCGAGAACATTATCAATATGACATCCACAACACCAAAGCCAGTCTGATATCCGCCATCCGCCGAGTATTCGCCGAGTATTCGCCGAGTATTCGCCGAGTATTCGCCGAGTATTCGCCGAGCTCCCGCTGGCACTTATGGAAAAGGCATGCTTCCAGTTCCGGACCCGTATAGAGGTAGTGATTGAGGCTGAAGGCGGCTTCATTACTTAGATGTCACCTCTATTACATAATCAAGTTACCTGAATTGATATTTTCGATAAAAGTTTTAGAATAAAAGTTTTAGAATAAAAGTTTTAGAATAAAGCTGTGTTTTCTTTAGGGGACAACTTTATTGTTTCACCCTGTAGATCGTTCTCGCTCCATCAGTCATGAATAGGTCTATGACAACAGCATATTCTTTTCATTGTTTTGACTCTCGAGTGTGTATCTGTTGATATCTTATATGCTTTTATATAGAGTGATGTGGTTCTTGGTTGATTAATTCTGTCAAACTGTGTCAGATATATACTCAAGAGTAAAAACAATGAAAAGACTATGCTGTTGTCATAGCCCTAGTCATGACTGAGTAGAAATATTGTTTAAAATTCACCCAAACAAGGTACATCTATAATAAAATCTAATTTTTTAAAATGTATGTATTGTAACATATGATATAAAAGGAGGGGATTAAGTAACAAATAGACGAAGGGGTATGAAAGGAAATTTACGACAAAAGCAAATAAATCATCTTTGTAACATGTTACCAGAAGGGGGAGTTATAAGGGAATTTGCGGAAAAGCAAAATCCAAGTATTTTATCGCCCGGGCGACACGGATAAAAATAAAGGAAGGAGACACGAGGGCAAACCCAATCAAGAACGCAAGACGAGAAACACCAGTGATAATATCTTCAAAATCAACTTTATTATAACAATTTAAACTATGGTAGAGAGGGGATGAGATTAAATACAAATAAAAATAAACAATAAATTATAAAGATGGGGAAGGGGTATCTTTACCTACTATCGGAAAATGCCAACGAGAAATATATCAAAACAAGAAAATATATCAGTTCAAACAGAATAATGGCAAAATGAACCCATTGTCTTATTATACGAGAGAGGTATTCATAAAGGCGACTTACTGATTATATTTTTTTCTCTTTTTTTTGTTTTGTTTCAAGCGGTTTTCTTTCATTTCGTTTCGGGCGGATAAAAACACATATTCGCAAAGTTCGCCATTTGTCGCTGCCGATGTCACCTCCATTCGCTGCTGGTATAGAGTTTTTCCAGGCATTATTTTTTTTTTCGTTGTTGATGGAGAGGGGGGGGGGGAAGGGTGTCGACATCGGTTCATTCATCTGTCGTTTGGTGGAATGATGGAAAATTTTCCACCTCCGCTCGGTGCGATGGCCAGGCGGTGATCTGTACCAAAAGGTCTCTTTTCCGTTTTTTCACTCTCTCTCTCTCTCTCTCTCTCTCTCTCTCTCTCTCTTCTCTTCTCTTCTCAATACATTTCTTATCTCTCTCTTTTCTTTCTTTGTTGCTTAGTAACTAGCAGGGGTCATAAATTGTGTTTCTGAGCAAATGACCCAGTCATCTCGCTTGCTGGTTCATCCGCTGACTCTTTCTTACCTCCCCTTCTTTCTCCTATAATCCCTCTCTCTCTTTCTCCTATACATTTTCTTACCTCTCCCTCTTTCTTCTTTACTGTCTCTTCCACCCCCACTCTCTCTCTCTCTCTCTCTCTCTCACACTGTCATGATTTCACCGATATAAAAGCGACACCCCCCCAAAAAACGATACATTTCTCGCTAGCCTAAAATTAAATTTTAGCATTTTCATTTAATACAAAATCCAATTTAAAGATTATGTCACAGTATGTATGTATGTATGTATGTATGTATGTATGTATGTATGTATGCATGTATTTCTCGCAAAAACTTTCGACAGACGCGACAGGTCCTGACAAGATCTGTATCATTTTGAAGGTCGACATCTCGGACGACAAATATCGAAAAATTGGTCAGGAACATAAATTCTTTCACCCTAAAGTCGGCCGTTTTGTATAAGGAGGGGTCGATTGTTTTCGCCGACATTTTAGCAAGTCATCGTCACCGTTGGATTGACTTCGGTTAATTTCAATGCTTTTGATCTTTTTTTTATCCTTTTGACAGGGGTCCGTTCAAAATGAATGTTTCTATTTAAATTACAATTTCACCATGATACTTGACTTCTTCATTTTAAACTTAAATTCAAGCCATTACCGCCGCACCAGCAGTAAGACCAGGCATATACAGTCAACAGTAGGTTCTTTAATATGACAGAGGCTTGTTCAAAATGAATGTTTCTGTTTTAGAGCACAAATGAACCATTTTTGCATATTAAACTTTAGTTCAAGCCATAATATATAAAAAATAATTGTATAAAATATAATATATAAAAAATAATATATAAAAAATAATATATAAAAAATAATATATAAAAAATAATATATAAAAAATAATATATAAAAAATAATATATAAAAAATAATATATAAAAAATAATTGTATAAAATATAATATATAAAAAATAATATATAAAAAATAATATATAAAAAATAATATATAAAAAATAATATATAAAAAATAATATATAAAAAATAATATACAAAAAATAATATATGAAAAATAATATATAAAAAATAATATATAAAAAATAATTGTATAAAAAATAATATATAAAAAATAATACATAAAAAATAATATATAAAAAATAATATATAAAAAATAATTGTATAAAAAATAATATATAAAAAATAATTGTATAAAAAATAATACATAAAAAATAATATATAAAAAATAATATATAAAAAATAATATATAAAAAATAATATATAAAAAATAATACATAAAAAATAATATATAAAAATAATATATAAAAAATAATTGTATAAAAAATAATATAAAAAAATAATTGTATAAAAAATAATACATAAAAAATAATATATAAAAAAATCATATATAAAAAATAATATATAAAAAATAATAAATAAAAAATAATACATAAAAAATAATATATAAAAAATAATATATAAAAAATAATTGTATAAAAAATAATATATAAAAAATAATTGTATAAAAAATAATACATAAAAAATAATATATAAAAAATAATATATAAAAAATAATAAATAAAAAATAATTGTATAAAAAATAATATATAAAAAATAATTGTATAAAAAATAATATATAAAAAATAATATATAAAAAATAATATATAAAAAATAATATATAAAAAATAATTGTATAAAAAATAATTGTATAAAAATAATATATAAAAAATAATATATAAAAAATAATATATAAAAAATAATTGTATAAAAAATAATTGTATAAAAATAATATATAAAAAATAATATATAAAAAATAATTGTATAAAAAATAATATATAAAAAATAATATATAAAAAATAATAAATAAAAAATAATTGTATAAAAAATAATATATAAAAAATAATTGTATAAAATTAACAGTAGGTTCTCTACAAGGCAATGCAGACTACAATGTATTGCGGACTAAGTCACTGCGAGGATGTATGTGAAGCTTCCTCTTGTGCACTGCGAGGTGTCCCCAACTAGAGAAACCACTCAATGGATTTGATTGAAAAATGGTCGATTTCACCGATTTCGATGAGAATAAAGATATTTGTGTGAAACATTTGTTGATCATCTTCCAATCCCGGGCAACGTCGTATCTCCCTACTTGTGAAATAAGAAAGGAGTCACTATTTCAAGAAAAACACCAATATCTCCACTAAAATATAAATAATCTTTTATTCAAAAGTAACACTGGAAAATCAATAAAGTTCTTTGGAATGCTGCATTTTGTTGCAAATAGAATGTGGTATCCTAGAGTTTTATCTAGCCTGTCCATTTCTAGTGCAAAACGTGAGGGAACTCCCATGAGTAGCTATTCTGTACAAGTCATGGATATTAAAAACTTTCAGTGAGTAGCTGTTCTGTACAAGTCCTGGACTTTATAATTTTGCAGACTAAGAGCAAAAAATCTTTCTCGTATTGACACGAAAAAATTATGAGCTTGAATGCTAAAGATTCAATATTTTTATGGAGCAACTCTGGTTTCTGATTGATTCTTAGCAGAACATGGTTCTATTTGATTAGTCAATTCCTATCGTCAGTGTCTACAAGTAGTACCTTCCAACTTTCGGTGATCATATCCTCCTGATATCCAAAATATTACAACAGCAAGATATTGTGCGTACAAATAAACAAAATAGATTTGCCATGAAACCGCGACAATTACAATATAGACTAAATGACGAACAGAACCGAAGTTACCGCCAAAAGTACGACCTTTACCTTTTACCGTATTCTTGACCTTGATATTTAACCTAAGTATACCCAAATGAAATCCGTTCTAATTTATAGCTGTGACCTGACGTGTGTGGCCCCGACAAATCGCCGACTCCCAACGTCGTGTATCGTGGATTTTTTTCGTTCGACTATTCCTCCTATGGCCGGATCGTCATTTTCTCACTGGCGACTGTCGAGGGGAACACACGTGGTTTCACAAATGTATAAATAAAATAAATCGTGGAACAAAGGAAGGAAAAGCACAAACGGTTGGACTTGTGACTGTGTGTGTGACTGTTTGTGTGTGTGTGTGTGTGTGTGTGTGTGTGTGTGTGTGTGTGTGTGTGTGTGCGTGTTTGTGTGTGTTACGTTCGTTCCTATTTCTGTTTCACAGTCAACTCTAAAAACTGTCCAACTCCCATCTTCCGCAAAGGGCATCTAGTTGTCAACTAACTCTTTGTATCGGTACCTGAGGTTGCCCCCTACCCCACCCCGGCTACCGGAAGCTGCCCTTCCCTGTTTTATATGTAGGTTTCTATTGTCATTGTCAACTCTAAAAAGCTCGATCTAAAAATACCTACAGATTCATTGTTTGCTACTTCCTATCTATTTTTTATATTAGAACATTTCCTATTTCTTTGTCTATTGCGCCCCCCCCCTCTCAGCACTTAGTGACTCGTCCACCTAAGGTCCACTTTATAGTATCACACACCATATTTAGACCAAA
>NC_136523.1:28948520-28986020 GCF_053919585.1 Euprymna scolopes
AATCATATTGGGTCGAATAAATTCACCTCATAAATTCACGTTCTTATTAAAGTGAAAAAAAAGTCAGAACTCTAGACAATTCTTGACACAAATGTTGCATAACTCTGTTTTTTTCCTTCTCCACGTGCACGTGGCACTCTTTCGAAAATAGCAAAATAGTTAAATAATAAAAAGTAAGAACGTTACTTGTTATCGTGTTAAAAGAAGGAAAAAATCCTGCTCGCGTGATCACGTGTCTTTTTAAAAAAAAATTACATAACCTTTTTATTTATATATTTGTTTAAGCTTTTTTGTCAGTGTACTAGAAGGAATTCAGTTGATTACAACATTTCTGCGTGTTCTTTACATTACAATAGTACAACCCTGAATCAGACGGCGCAATACTACACCGTACAATACTGTAAAACTGAAATGAAGCTGTTCTGCTTGAAAATGGGCGCCATTTTCTTCTTATTTTTTTTTATTTATATCGATTTTTTGCTTTAAAAAACTAGAGTAATTACGTGTTAACTTTTTTTAATATCCCATTTTGTTATTTCGGCTTATTTTACTAAAGTAAGTAAAGCTTCATTATTTTTCAAAACTGTTTTTGTTTCTTTGTTTATCGATATTTCGTCGATACTAAGAGTGTTTAGCAGAAAAGCAAACAAACGACTACCTGAAAAAATGAATATACAAGAAATAAATGTTTTCATAGTTAATAAAAGTTCAGTTCATGTTTTTTTTTTGTTTTGAAATAGTTTTTACTGCTCTTTACTTGAAATAATTTCAGCTAACCGAAATTAAAACGAAATTTGAGGCAATAACTGCTTACATGAATTATTATATAAACTACACATGTCATAATCGAATATCCATTAAGCACAAAATAACGGAAAACATTAAAATATGTTTATAAATATTCCTTACGTTGACGGAACTCTCTTAAATTGTTAACACAGAATGCTCAGGTTTCCCTCCTTCAAATTGAAAACGGGGCTCTCCATTTCAAAGTCGCTGCCATTTTGATTTTTTTTCAAACCGGTTCGTGAATTAAAAAAAAAATTTTTTTACAGACTACTTAAAAATGCAAACCAATGAACTTTTCTACCATAAAAGTAACTTTTATTGACTATGGCAACATTTATTTCATGTATATTTATATTATTATATATATAACATTTTCTCTTTGTAAGGAAACATTATTTTGTTGGTCACTATTGGCTACGAATGGAAACAAAGTTGATATAAAAATATATTTTCGCGAAAAGTATCTTTACTTTCATCATATTTTGCTTAGGGTAAAATTTTTGATTATCAAAACCTATCTCTTTACAACCCCCTACTTTTCATAACCTATCATACTTTCATTAATCACAAATGGACTCTGATTTAGTAAAGTATGATAGGTTATGAAAAGGAAAGGTTGTAAAGAGATAGCTTCGAATTTGGTGGTATCAAAACTAAAGCAAAATATGATGAAAGTAAAAATAAAATAAATAAAGCCCATAATTTATTATACCATACCTGTTCACACTGAAACACTTATAACAATATTCTGTGGATCTATATTAAAAACATTGTTAAACTTTGTGACATATTTCCATTCTTTGGAGGTCAGGCGCGAACGAACATCCCATAATTTTATTATACTATATATATATATATATATATATATATATATATATATATATATATATATATATTAGGCGCTATATCTGTCTGCTCTCTGTCTGCGTATTTTAAAGCGCTATCCCTTTCGAAACTAAATATCGCAGAGTGGCGTTAGGGGCCTGAAACGATTGGATTTTTATTGGCTGTTCTTTTATCGGTCATTAGTTGGTTAAAATAGTTTTTAAGGTATCAAAAAAAGGGGTCAAAATTGAAAAAAAAAATGTTATGCATTTTGTACATTCACCTTAGTCTTTTTTTTATCAGTATATATACGTATAACGTTGGTGCAGTGGTAACGTCACCAGCTTTGAATGCTATAGTTTTGCTTTCAGGTTCGATTCCAGCTGATGCCACTCAAAAATTTTTTTCTTGTACTTTTGAAATCACGACTCTATAATAATATATACGAAATCTGAACAAATTAAAGTATATTTAAGCGTATTTTAAGACCGGACAAAGCCGGGCGCCTTCGCCCGCTAGTATATATATATATATATATATATATATATATATATATATATATATATATATATATATATATGATTGCAACGTCTTGTCAGACGAGTGCCACTCCCTCAGACATTTAAAATCCATGAGCCCAAATACCTGAGGGAGTATCTATACAAAGATGATGTTACAGAGTCTTAGCTTTGTACGACAGCTAAGTCTCTCTCTCGGTTCAAAATGTTGAGATCCAGCAACAAGCAAGAGCAAGATAGCCAGCAACAAATTAAACTGCAGACCAGCTTAATGCGGGTACTGGTCTACCGCTTTATGTTTTTTTTAAATCAGAGATTTGCTTCTCCTAGAAAGGTTGCCTTCACCACGGCTTACGGGAGCCCTCTCCACCCCAAATATATATATATATATATATATATATATATATATATATATATATATATATATATATATATATAAAAATTAATGAACAGTTTCTTATTTCCCTCTCCACACTTCACACTTATTCGTTGAACCTATTCCATTGTATCGTCTCGTGACAAAGTCTACTCTACATATTACAACCTGTTTCTTAACAATTGGGCTAATTCTGTAAATATCTGCAATGCAATAAGTTATTTACAGCCATTACCAACAACGTGGATAAGGAGATAAAGCAGGAGGGGGATCACGATCTCTGGCGATGGATTGACCGGTTTCACCAATACAACGCCAAATCCCACGAGATTTTAGACGAGATCTCGAGCCGCTTGCGATTGGCGCCAAGCGGGAGACTTGCAATACTGGTAGATCAATCCAACTAACTTGATCGTCATTTTGCTGTAATATGATGAAAACTCAGCCACATACGCATTTATCGTTACTTTTCCTTCTTTCCATCCGTTGTGTTGCTATGCGTGTGAATGCACTGGAGCCGAGATTTTTAAACGTAGTAATTTTTAATAAAGACTTGCATATGGGAATTTAAAATATTGTTTACTGACACACACACACACACACACACACACACACACACACACACACACACACACACACACACACACACACACACACATCAAGTTTCAAGGTTCTTTTGGGGGATGGCTAATACACAGCGAGATATGATGGTGTATGTAAGTACCTTCACTGGACCATCTGTAAACAATTAAACATTCAATGTAGCAGCAAGTCCTAGGAACATCAACTTGAAAGAACAGTTGGAAATGACTTCTATACCATACATTACGACCATGTAATCCCTACAGCCACCTACCTTGAAAATGCTGCTGTCAAACTTGACATAGTTATATGGAATAAGTCAGAAAGAGTTGCAACCTTGGTTGAAGTGTATGTCCCTAATGATGGAGTTCTGAACAGAGCTGAAAGGGGAAAACAGACCAAATATCAAGGTCTCATGTATGATATGAAAAGAACCTGGAATCTTAGGAAGATATCAATCATACCAGTTATTATAGGTGCTACAGGGCTTATGAAGAAGTCCTACCTAACTAATATTCTTGATGAACCAAGTGCAAAAGAAATCCATACAATTGGACTTAAGGGAGCAACGAGGATACTGAAAAGAGCTCTTGGTTGGTTTCAATAAAAAGCAGGGGAACGTTGGCAGCTGGTTTGGCTGCTCTATACCCAACGTTAAAATCTTCAAAGGAAGAAAATTAAAAAAAAAAAAAAGTTAAAATTATGGTATCCATATTTTGATAGTACCGAGACTACATTTAATGCATCAAAAACCAAGCTTCTCTCTTTTCATCATAATCGCTCTGACTCCTATCTGGCCCAAATTAAAATGAACAGCTCTCGTATTAGGGAAGCACCTTGTCTTGAAAAGCTCCTGACACTTACCTTTATTTCTAATCTGAAATGGAACACATACATCAAATCTGTTGCCAAGATCGCTGGAATATGATTGGATCATTCTACCGCTCCAGTAGGTATCTCACTTCCGATGTAATCCTCTATCTCTATAAGAACAAAGTACGTCCTAAAATGGAGTACTGTTGACACTTCTGGACTGTAGCTGCTCAGCGCCACCTATCTTGCTTTGATAGAGTTCAAAACCGGCTTCAAAACTTATTGGGTGTTGCCCTTTTCTCTTCCCTGCAACATCTTTCCCACAGAAGAGACATTGCAAGCCTGTCTCTGCTCTATCCATATTTTCATGGCAAGTGCTCGACTGAGCTCCAATTTATGCCCATCCTTGCCAAACCTTCACAAAATAACACTCGACTAACTACAACCACAATCAATAATTTCCCCAACTCTCTTACTGTGACTAAATTTAAACGCAGATTTCATGAACAGAGCTTTTTCTCTAAAACTATAGGCATGTGGAACCCTGTTGCATTGGCGTGCTTCCCAGTTGACTACAACATGGTAGCCTTCAAGTCGAATGTAAACAGGATCTTAGTGATCAGTCCCCATAAATAATCAAATTCTACCCAATTTACGTCATTAACGACTACTCCACTACCACCTAAAATTTATTTACCCTTATCATCTCAAGTGCTCTCCAGGCTTTGATAAGTGGTGATTCTCTTCTAAGAAAATAGAATGTTAGAAAATGTGTATCGAGACGAGTTAGGTATTTTACAGATAAAATATTAATTGTAGAAATGTATCGGAAATGTTATGTTGGAATTTTAGAACAAACAGAAATATGAATTAGTTACGTGAGTTGATGACGTAATGAGATAGTTTAGAAATGCGCATAGAGTTTTAGAGTGGAGTTAATCGGAGTGAGAGCGTTAGACAAGTTAGCACAGAAGATATCGTCTCTGCGTTTGGAAGGTGAAAGAAACGCTACCATAGCATAATGTAGAGCTTATAACGCCTTACAGCACTGATAGGAAGTCGAGAATAAAGTTTATATAAAACGAACTTGTTATTTGGCGTTTATTCGAAGGGAGACATTTGTTTCCGGACTTAAGGAAACAAATCAGAAGATTGAGCGACCTATTCGTCCCTATGAAAAAAACAAACATATTTTTCCTTTGTTTGCACCAAGCTGTTGGAAAAAAAATTGTCTCTCGTACGTTTGCTTGTTACGATGTGAACCGAGTTTTATGTGAAACACACACACATACATACTAGATGAACAATAGACGTTCACACACTATATGCATCACATGTTTATATACACCCACTCCCGCTATATAACACTATTTGCGACTATGTCTGTTCACATTTAATTTAAACTTGTGCATTTCTTGATTTGCATAAATTGTTGTGTTATTCATAAGATAAGCCGGATCTTTAGTTGGGGTTGTTTGGATCCGTACATTTATGTGTGCCTCCACATTCAAACGTAAACACAGAAAAGTGCCTTGTACTTTTAAATAACAAGTAACAGGAATGAGTGATTAGAAAAAATGTTTATCTTCCAGTGACAACACTGACAGCATGGATAGGTCGCGAGGTGGTGGTGGTGGTGGTGGTGGTGGTGGTGTGTGTGTGTGTGTGTGTGTGTGTGTGTGTGTGTGTGTGTGTGTGTGCAAAATGGTAGAGAGATAATGTGTCCCTTTCCTGCCCGCGGTCGCCGCTTCTCTATTGTTCTCTGGTTGTCTCTTTTTTATTGGAACGGATGACGTCAGAACATTCCTCCACGCCTTTTTGTTTATTTTTTATAGCGGTTAATGCCGCTGATACCTATCCTCGGGAATTCTACATCCTCCATTTTGAACTTCTTTGACATAATTTCTGGCGCAGCTGAATCCAGAACCGCTTCCTTGACCAACCCTCTTGGATCTGGTCTATATTTACACCATTCTCGCAAGGCCAGACAGACGACCGTCCTCTCTAGAACCACCTCTGCCATCTGCAACTTCAACCCCCTCTGTAACAATAATAAAGATTTGCGTATGTGTTTATGAAAAAAGTGGGCTCATTTTTATACTTGTACTACTTGACTGTTAGGAGACTCTGCTATTTCCGGTCTTTACGGTAAATCATAATCAGGAACATTCAAGTCGATATGGATCCCCGGCTGAAGAAGTACAGTAATTATTTCTTCATGTGTTCTACTCCGGAGTATTTTATGTTTAGCGGCTTCGAAAAATAAATAAATAAATAAAAATAAATACAAATACAAAATGAATAAATAAATTAAATGAATAAATAAATAAATAATAAAAGAAAGATTCGCCATTTTGAAATTTTTACTCCACCGAGAATCTAAAATGGCTAAGAGTAAGCAAAGTCAATAATTACCGGTGAGTGAAGAATCTAACGAGTGGATTTTAATTAGTGAAATTTGCAAAGCTTTTTTTTTCTTTTCAATTTTCTTCAGCATCTGATGACAATGCTTAGAACCAGAGGGCGACGTCGAGAATATCGGGTGTAAGGGAGGATGTATGGGTTAAGGGTCGTAGTTGGCCTCTTTTAAGCTTATTAAAGTGGGATTCTTTGTAATTCTATGTTTTCCATCTTTCCGCTTTTCTTCATTTAATAATCTATTTAACATCGTCCGCTTTTCTCCGTTGAGATGCGTCCGCGCATTTCAACAAGATGTCAATGTTCGTCGGTTTTTTACGGTTCAATTTGAAAGGGCATTTTCTTCGGTTTGTCACGCTTGGTCGGAATATAATTTCGCTTGTATGTCACAGCAGTAACAAGAGAATGAGAAAATAAATGTCGTTGTACTACTACTACTACTACTACTACTACTACACCAGCAGCAACAGAAAACCCAGTTGAAGTTCATTTCAACAACAACAACAACAACGACAACAACAACAGAAAACCCAGTTGAAGTTCATTTCTTATTCTTTGTCTGCTTTGCACCTGAGGCTACTACTGTAACGTGAATGTTACGCTCGAATCGTGTTCATTACAGTTCAAACTTCTCTCGGACCCCCACACAGTCTGGTACCGTCACAAAAGAACAAAAATATCCGACTCATCACGGTAAGTTAAAATAGCAATTTCGTTGGTCTGTCACGCTTTATTGGAATAGAAATGTTGTTGGATATCCGCGCTTGCTTAGAACAATATTTTCGTTGGTCTGTCATGTTTGATTGAAATAGCATTTTGTTAATATGTCACAGTCTGTCATGCTTAGGTATAATAACATTTTTGCTAGTTTGTCACGCTTGGTTGTAATTACATTTCGTTGATCTGTCACGCTTGATTGGAATAGAATTTTCATTGATCTCTCACGCTTTGTTGGAATAGAAACTTTTGTTTGTCTGCCACCATCAGCATTTTCCTTGGTCTGTAATACTTTGTTAGACTTCCTAAAATGGAGCATTGTTGCCGCATCTGGACAGGAGCTGCTCGGCGCGCCCTATTCTGCCTTGATAGAGTTCAAAACCGCTCTCGAAACCTGTTAGACGATGTCCTTTTCTCTTCCTTGTAACCTTTTTCCCACAGAAGAGACGTCGCGAGCCTGTCTTCGACTTATCGCTATTTTCATGGCAAGTGCTCGACAGAACTCCAATCTATGGTCCTTCCTTGTCAAACTTTTATGAAAAAACATTCGACTAATTACAACCACTGTTGTAATAATAATAACAACCACCCTATCTGTGCCTAAATCTAAACGCAGATTCCATGAACAAAGCTTCTTTCTCAGAACTGCCTGCTTTTTGAACCCTGTTCTGCTGTCCTGCTTTCCAGTAAACACTAGAGGATGACCTCCAATCCGTAGTGGAATGGGGACAAAAATGGTTGGCCACATTCAATGCTGCTAAGACTAAGCTTGTTTCCTTCAATAACTACAAGAAACCTTCTCTACCACCAATAGCAATGGCCAAGAACACATTACCTGAAAGTACTTCTTTTAAACTCCTCGGCCTAACGTTTACAGGGAATATGAACTGGAATAGATACATTGAGAGCATTGCCAAGGCTGCTGCAAGGAAGGTTGGCTCCCTCTACCGTGCTAGAAAACTACTTACGCCTGACAGTATCCTATACCTCTATAAGGCAACCATTCGCCCATGTATGGAGTACTGTTGTCACATCTGGGCTGGTGCATCTGCTGCTTGTCTCTCGCTCCTGGATAGGGTTCAAAAGAGAGTCGCCAACCTGATAGGTCCTGAACTGTCATCTAGGCTTCAGCCTCTGTCCCATTGGCGGGATGTTGCATCCTTCTGCCTATTCTGCAAATACTTTAATGGTGAATGCTCTGACGAACTGCAAACACTTGTACCTCCCCGACGTAACTACCACCGACAAACCCGACAAGCTACTAAGTCTCATCCCTTTACAGTAGAGATCCCTAGGTGCAAGAAAGCCTTTTACTCCAATAGTTTCTTCCCCAGAACTGCGGGTCTTTGGAACTCCCTTCCGGGATTCTGCTTTCCCAACTGCAATGATATGCAGAAGTTCAAGTGTAATGTTAACAAACATCTTTCTACTCATCTCCCTTCATAATGACCCCGCTAATTAAGTCCGTGATAGTAGCCCCCTGCTTCAAAGTGGCACTGTGCCTTGTTTGGGGTGAAAATTGAATAAATAAATAAAAAAAAGTTGAATACAACATGATAGCCCTCAAATCCAATGCTTTTTTTTTTTTTTTACACAGTGATCACCACTTATCAAGGCCTGGAAGCCACTCAGGGATAAGGGTTATTGCAAGTACATTACGTTAGTGTGGAGATTTGCTGAAATGTTTACTTAAGGGGACGGGTCATTAGGAATTTGTTAACATTGGACTTGAAGACATCCAAGTTGTAGTCCGGAGGGAAGCAGGCAGACGGAACAGAGTTCCACAGGCGTGCAGTTCTAAGAAAGAAGCTTTGTTCATGGAATCCGCGTTTTGATTTAGGCACAGATATAGAGTGGGGGAAATTTTTCACAGTGGATTCAGCTGGCCGGGTGTTTTTCGTGAAAGATTGGCGAAGGGGGACCAGAGATTGGAGTTCAGACGAGCATCTGCCATGGAAATAACGATAAAACAAGGACAGGCTCGCAACGTCTCTTCTGTGGGAGAGAGGTTGCAGGGTAGAGAAAAGGGCATCCCCCACTAAACCACGAAGTCTATTTTGTACTCTGTCAAGGCAGGATAGGCTGTTTTTAGTTCTTGTTAAGCCGTCCTCATAAATAACCAAATTCTACCCAATTTACATCATAAGTGATTACTACACTACCATCTTACATTCAGTAACCTTTATCCTTGGATGGAACTGCCGATACTTAATGATAAGGTTAAACTATATTGTGACACGAAAAGGGGGAACATGCAATAATTATTGTATAATGTTGATATCCGATTAAGTCAGAGGCACGGATAATGACTGGACTTGTTGGTTCAGGTGTCAACCATAATTGGCATGGATAAAAAAAGGAACCGTGAACTAAAAAGGGTTAGATTAACGAGTTTTCTTTCAAATAATCTTATCAAAAGTAGGATGAAGTAAAGAATAGATACCCCGTAGCAGACGACGCCGCCTGGCGGTGCCAGGCGCACAATTCAACTAACACCGGTGATTCGACCTTGACATTGGCACAAGCACATGGCGTCAGTTGTTTTTAAACACGTCAAATAGCAAACATGCCCGAATATTCACCAGCATTTTTTTAAAAATATATTTACAAAACCTTTGAAGATTTAAAAGAAAAAGTATATATTTACAAAACATTTTTTTAAAATAAGTAACAAAACGAACGTATTTAAATAAAAGATATTTAAATAAACGGGTGTCTCTTTCTGTTTCGGATTTTTGCTGCCAAGATTGATTTTTATGTGCCGTGTTTTTTGGGGGGGGGGTTCTGTGTGCATTTTTAAGACAATTCAATATTCTTTAAAACATTAACTTCAGCGACAATTAATATATTTTCAAAATAATATTTTTAAATATTACATTTTTACGAATATTCGCGAGCAAGATTTAAAAAAAAAAAAGACGAGGTGTTTTTTTTTTCAATTAAATTATAAACTTTATTTGAACTTTCAACAAACTTTTACAGACATAAAAATAGACTTTATAGATATTTTATAATAATTTTTTTAAAATATATTTAACGAAAAGTTTTTTTATCATTTCATTGGTGAATAAAATTTCAAAGTAATAAATGGTGAAAAAAAATATCTCGAAAAGAAAAAACACCTCGTCTTTTTTTTTGTTTTAAATAAAACTTTAATTTTAAAATTTCGATGTTTGAAAAACAGTCCATAATATATATTTCATTATAAAAGTTCTATTTTTGTTTGATAAAAAGAATAAAACAGTTAATAAAAAAAAAAACAGTCCATTAAGTTCAAATAAAGACTGTTTGAATAAAACTTATAAAAAAAGATATGAATAAAATAATATATTTTTTTATCTCGATTGTTTATACTTGTGATTTTATTATGCATAAAAAATTGCCTCGGCCTAAAAGGATTTCTCCTCCACTGACCACCGACATACATCGCACTGTAAATAAATATTGAATTGTATCAAAAACGCACA
Organism: Euprymna scolopes; assembly: GCF_053919585.1. Taxonomy (NCBI): domain Eukaryota; kingdom Metazoa; phylum Mollusca; class Cephalopoda; order Sepiida; family Sepiolidae; genus Euprymna; species Euprymna scolopes. The sequence continues at coordinate 28,959,026 of NC_136523.1, forward strand.
AAAAAGAAATGGCCACAACCGTATAGAATGAACCTTTTTTTATAAGTTTTATTCAAACAGTCTTTATTTGAACTTTTTTTTTTTAATCTTGCTTGCGAATATTCGTAAAAATGTAATATTTAAAAATATTATTTTGAAAATATATTAATTGTCGCTGAAGTTAATGTTTTAAAGAATAAATATTTAATTGTCTTAAAAACGCACACAGAACCCCCCAAAAACACGGCACATAAAAATCAATCTTGGTCGCAAAAATCCGAAACAGAAAGAGACACCCGTTTATTTAAATATCTTTTATTTAAATATGTTCGTTTTGTTACTTATTTTAAAAAAATGTTTTGTAAATATATACTTTTTCTTTTAAATCTTCAAAGGTTTTGTAAATATATTTTAAAAAAAATGCTGGTGAATATTCGAGTAGGTTTGCTATTTGACGTGTTTAAAAACAACTGACGCCATGTGCTTGTGCCAATGTCAAGGTCGAATCACCGGTGTTAGTTGAATTGTGCGCCTGCTGGCACCGCCAGGCGGCGTCGTCTGCTACAGGGTATCTATTTTTTACTTCATCCCAAAAGTAATAAGAGCAATAGAGATATATGAGTCATAGGACTAGGAACAATGTTAGGATAACTAGTTTAGTCAAGGATATTAAATAACGAGTTTCTTCTTCTTCTTCTTCTTCTTCTTCTTCTTCTTCTTCAACAACAACAAAAAAAAAAAAAAAAAAAAAAAAACTATTTCAGACAATTGTAAAAATCTATCAAACGAGCAAGGAGAGATATAACTGTTATGACTGATAGGATATTGAAAGAGATTCGAGTGTTGATGTAAGAGAATAAAAAAAAAAAACGCGCGAAAAAACTTACACGAAAAAAATGTATGAATGTATCTTGAAGCACAATTAACATTTTAATATATGTGTTATGAAGACTGCCAAGACGCAATGAACTGGTTTTATTACTAAAATAAAAATATCCCGTTTCAGTTTGGTGAATTAACAGATTCAGGATCAACAAAGGCTATGCAAACTCTGATTTGGTCTTGCAATGATTTGACTCGCTTTGTAAAGTATGTTTTTACGTTTGAAACTGTATTCTTGCACAATCAAATAAAAACACTTCAACACTTCTTCAATTAAATTTTTGAAAATCCCCCCCTCAAATCCTCGCTATTTAAACACTTCACTGAGTTTTTCCTTTCAATGTTTTGAAACGTTGCCTTTAAATATTTGGAAGAATACTTTAGAATTCTTTTATTTTTACAAATACAAAAAGGAAAGAATAAATTAGGAATTAATTTTTAACAAAAAGAATTATAAAATGGAAATATCGGACAGATGATATAATAAGACATTTTTATTTAGAATTAATTATTCATGTTTTATTGTGTGGACTTTTGAGTTTTGTTTTCTTTTTTATTACCTCAGGCAGGTTTAATTAAATTCTTGTAAAGAACTTTTTGGGATGGAAGGTATGTAACATAGTGCATATGAGCACGTTGGAAAATATCAGCAGCAACGAAGGGCTGCTGGCTTACGAAGAGATTAGCAGCAGTAGCAAAAAAAAGGCGCATATGCAAATTAGGATGTGTGCGCGAGATGAAAAAGGAAAAAAAAAAGAAGAAAAAATGCACCACGTTGTCGATAGAAGCAAAGAGCGTGTTGAAAAAATGGACGTGTAAAGACGATGACGGATATGAGCCGGCTGTGGCCGGTATGTGGTCGGAGAAAGGAGAAATGTAACCAGTCTAGACGGACATGTGGCAGCGAGAGACTTTTTTTTTTAATAGCGCCGAAGGCAATAGCACTAAAAACATTTGTTAAAAAAAAAAATTCCGACCCTGGTTTTTATTTCTTTCTTTGTAACTGCAACGTTACAGAAGGAGTTAGACACAAACATTATTTTTCATTTAATAAAAAAATTATATTGCGCTAATCGTCTTTCTAAAATTTAATTTTCAAATTTAATCTTCTATTTAGATTTTTACGGTCCTGTGAGTATTTTATAAAGGCCAATCTTTTCAGCAAAATCTATTTACAGCTTGCTTTTAAAGTCAAACTGACTATTTTATGACTCACTTCTTTCAACGCGTAATTCTTGTTTTACCAATTATCCAGGTGAACGTACTTGCGGCTTACTTCTTTAATATCTCTTTTCGTTATCCAACTTTTAATTCAAACCCGAAAGAAATCACTCGCTGACATTTCGCAGCTTTGGAAACGAAATACGAAAAACACGTGCTTTATCTCGCCGACAGGGGCCGCCGTTATCGGTTGCATAGATTCAGTGTGCTCCAATTTTTTTTCAACTTGCCTCCCGAAGAATTCGTCAGCTTCTCGTCAGAAAGCATTCTATGATGTCGACGCAAAAAGTTCTACAGATGGTAACGATTATCGCTTTATAGCGTCCCCACCCCACAACCGAAAATAAAAACAGTCAGAGGATAAGAAAAAAAGAAAATCTATCTCCCCTCCCTAGTGGTTAACGATAAGGCAGAACCGTTTTAGTTTCAGATTTAAATGTTGCGTATTACTTAGTGTTCTATAGCAAAGGACGTGTTGCTAGTGAGCGACCAATAAACACAAAGCAAATATCTATCTATCTATCTATCTATCTATCTATCTATCTATCTATCTATCTATTTCTTTTATCTGTTACCCTCGCCAAACAAGGCACAGTGCCATTAGGTCGTAAATGGCTACTATTTGAGACAAAATTTGTGGAGACCCTGTGTTCAGAGTTGGACAGCAAGATGTCTGTTCACATTACATTTGAACTTCCGTATGTCAGTAAAGTCAGGGAAGCAGAGCCCAGAAGGGAATTCCAAAGTCTATTAGTTCGATGGAAGAAGCTATTTGAGTAGAAGTTTTTCCAGCATTTAGAGATCTCTACAGTGTAGAGGTGGAATTTTGCTGCTTGTCTGTTTTTTTTTGAAAGTTATTTACGTCAAGGAGGTAATAGTCCTTTAAGTACGCCTGAGCACCTTCCATTAAAGTTTTTGTAAAACAGACACAAGGGTGCTACATTTCGGCGATGGGTCAGAGGTTAGAATTTGGATGATAGTGTGGAACTTATTAGGTTGGCGACTTTGATTTGAATTCTGTCTAGGAGCGACAGACTCGTGGCAGATGCATCAGCCCAGATGTCATAACAATACTTCATGTATGGGCGAATAGTGTCTTTGTAGAGATACAGGACACTCTCAGGTGTGAGTCATTTTCTAGCATGGTAGAGGGAGCCCACCTTCCTTGCAGCAACCTTAGCGATTAATGTAGCGCATTACTTAATGCTATATAGTAAGCGGCGTGTTGAATGGAAAACTTTTAAGGTCAGAGGTCACCTCCGTCAGAAGTTGATAAAGTCATGTGAATCTTGCAGGGTTTCTTTCGATCTCTTACCTGTTGAGATTTCAGTAAGGATTTTTATGAAATTTCGCACAAATATACTTTATGTATCTGGCAGTGTCCTTAGATAGGTTTTGTATCGGAATGTCTTCGATAAAGATCGATAATCGATAAACGATATAATCCGATGAAAGAAGGAACAGGCATTGTGTTTAGTTCGGAGTGAATAAGAATTAAAAAAAAGCAGACAAGGACCGACCCGATCGACTGACCAATTAAAAATTAGACTCCTAACGAAGCGTGGAAAGAAAATGGCGACGCATATTTTGGAAAGAAAATGGCGACGCATATTTTGAAACTCGTAAACATCTGGCGGGAAACAGATTTAGCATGGCGATAACAAGAGATACGTTGGCGATAAGCGTCCGCTTCAATCCGGGGCCAAAGGATGATGCAACGATTGCCATCTGGCCAGAGTAAATTTGGAGGCGGACATTTAAATGTCGATTGTCCAGGATAATAATGTAGCAATATTAGTTCAATAAAAAAAAAAAAAAATTCAAGCGCAAAGATCTTATTGGTACTAACACGCACAAATCGATCTTTTTAAATATTACTTAATACTAGCGATACTTGTGGAAGTCCCACAGCGGTATCTTTCATATGTAATATATTCCTCTTGGACATTCGCTGGACGCTTAACTTGAATGGAGACTCGGGCGATATTATTGTAGCTCTTTCGTTAAAACTTAATTATTTATCTGAGTAAGCTGGTTAATGTAGTGTCAGAATATATGTGGTTATTACGTTTATCTCCAATATCCTTATAGGAGCCTGTGATATATTTCCAGCGTATGGAAATATCATTATGTCATATTTAGACAGAGCAGATGCTACCCTTAGATTCTAGCTAGAAAGCCAAAAGTTATATTTTAGTTTCACGTACGGCCCGAAAGCGAAATCATTTTTTTAAATTTTAAATTCTTTTATTTGTTTACGTTGTTTACGGGAGATCCTATTTATTAATAAGAAGGATATAAAGTAGTAACATACTATGAACATTAAATTAGTATACAGATGCACTAATTTAATGTTCGTAGTGTGCTATCACTTTCTACCCCCCCCCCCTTTTTAATAAATAGGATCTCCCGATCAAATAATTTATAAGTAGAAAACGTGACACACACACGTAGTACGTTATAGATACTACTGTATTAATATATGTATATATATATATATATATATATATATATATATATATATATATATATATATATATATATATATATTTCTGTAGGAATATATTTTCTTATAATATATATCAATCCTTATTTAAGAAGCTCTATGTAATTACAGAGCAATATAGAGAATAAATGACAAAACGTTATATTTCAAAATTCATGATGTTGACTATCTTATAATTTATTCCTTTAATTCAATTGACTTATACAATTCTTGGCAGTAAGGCATAGTAGATTCACTGATTGATATAATAATTAAGTGATTGATTTTGCGCTACGAAACAGATACTGTCACGAATTGTATAAGTCAACTGAATTAAAGGAATAAATTATAAGATGGTCAACATCATGAATTTTGGAATATAACTTTTTATCATTATTCTCTCTCTCTCTCTATCTGTCTGTCTGTCTGTCTGTCTGTCTGTCTGTCTGTCTCTCTCTCTCTCTCTATATATATATATATATATATATATATATAACTACTTCATTTACTCACATTAAATTAATATACGAAAGTATAGATTTATGCGTAAACTAAAAGTATTTACTTCAAAAGTGCTCAATACGTAGGTAGAGCTAGTTAGTAATTTATAAAATATATATGGCGATTAAGCTACACTGAATATTCGGCGTTTCATCCACTCTAGGATTCGTCAGGCTTAATATTCAGTGTAGCTTAATCGCCATATATATTTTATAAATTACTATATATATATATATATATATATATATATATATATATATATATATACTCACGTTCATCTCTAACAAGGCATATCACTACTTTGAAGTAAGGGGCTACGATCTGGAATCATGCCTAGGAAAGATTTACAAGATGTTGGTCTACGTTACATTTAAACTTCTGCATATTAGTACAGTCAGGGAAGCAAGTAGCAGGAAAGGAATTCCAAAGTTTAGCTATTTGAGGGAAGAAACTGTTACAGTAGAAAGCTTTCTGGCATTTAGGGACCTCAACAGTGAACGGGGAGTGATTTTGTTGCTAAGTGGGTTTGTTGGGGATATGTACGTTGAGGGGGCACAACGAGTTCATCAGAGCACATTCCATTAAAATATTTGTAAAACAGGCACAGAGATGCCACATTGACGCGACGGGACAGAAGTTGGAAATTAGTTGACAAAGTGTGACCTATTAGATTAAAGACTCTATTCAAGAGGGAAAGACTAGTGGTAGATGCACCAGCCCAGATGTGGCAACTATACTCCATGCATGGGCGGATGGTGGCCTTGTAGAGGTACAGGATACTCTCAGATGTGAGTTGCAATCTAGCACGGCAGAGGGAACCTACTTTCTGTGCAGCAGTCTTAGCAATGTAGAATATTTTTGTTTTCTTTAATACATTCTTTTTTTTTTCAAGTCTTTTGAAGGAAGGTGTAAATTTGAGTCAATGGTAACGTTTACAACGTTATTTCATGTGCTCATATTACTTACCATGTAGTCGAGTATATATATTCCAACATAAATACGGGGATAACATGCTCTTGTCTAGCCATGGCCCAGTAGAAGTCCTAAGAAATTCGCAATTGTATTTTGAATATGACCGCACTGAGCATTGAATCTTCAAACCGCAAAAAAGTGTTGCTTAAACTGAAACTGTGGCGTGACGGATAGAGTACTTAGTAAAGTCATTCTGTACTGTTCTTTATTCATACTGTTTATACCTGCTGTTATTAAACATGAGAAGACAACGAGAGAGAGAGAGAGAGAGAGAGAGAGAGAGAGAGAGAGAGGAAACGAATTCCTGCTGATTATTGCTTATATAATCGAACTCCAACTGCCTACGTTATAATTTGAAATAGCAGAATAAATGCTACTGTGGAGTGCATCGCGAAACGGTAAAGGCAGAAATATAAGAGAAACGGTGTTTCATGCAAATACCCAATAACATTAATCGATTGGAGTTATGTGAGGATTAAAATGCAAGGACCAATTCTGTTGAGCAAACTTCTGGACTAAACACTCAAATCGTTAAATTTTTCTGGCTTCCGTATAAAAAGCGGTATAAATGCCACTGTAAAGTGCATTGCAAAATTGTGCACGCAAAAATATAAGATAAACGATATTTTATGCAAATACTCAAAGACAATAATAGATTGTTTTAAGTTAGGATTAAAATGCAAGGCCCAATTTGCTGATCAGGATTCTAGGATAATCAAAGTGAAGAAAATTCCCGCCAGAAGTAAAGTTAGGGTTGGATTAGAATAAGGGTAAGATTAGGGTTAGGGTAGATGAGGATTAGGGTTAAGATCAGGAGTTAATTACGCTGATCAAATCTCCTAAACATTTACTCAAACGATTGGATTTTTCTGTCATCTGTACAAACACAGAATAAACGCCACTGTGGACGCCTCGCGGAATGATGACGGTGAAATCAATAAGTGGAAAATTGTTTCATGCAAACCACCGATTGCCATGACTAATAATACCTGATAGTCAATCGCTCAAACTCCTCGACTTAATATTCACGGGTAAAATGAATTCAACCAAATAAATTGAAGACATTGACAAGACTACAGCAAAACGGTGGGCTCGCTCTATCATGCAAGAAAACCACACACACCTGACAATATCCTGTATCTCTACAAAGTCACAATTCGCCCATGCATGGGGCCACAGCTGAGCTGCTACATCTACCACTAGTTTCTCACTCTTAGACAAGGAAAAAAAAATCTAATAGGTCCCGCACTATCAACCAAGCACCAACCTCTGTCCCATCATCGCAATTTTACATCCCTGTGCCTCTTATACAAGTACTTTAACAGAATGTGCTCTGATGGACTAATAGCACTTGTGCCGCATCGGCGTACATGCTCCCAACTGACCCGACCATCGGCAAAATCCCCCCTTCAATGTGAAGGTCCCTAGATACCGAAAAGCTTTTTACTCAAATAGTTTCTTCCCGCGAACTGCTAGATTTTGGAATTCCCTCCCGGTTTCCTGCTTCTCTGAATGTAATGTGAACAAACATCATGCTTAACTTCATAGTATCCTTGCAGACATGGTGCCAAGTTGTACGCACTTACGCTCACTTGGCAATATGCCTTGTTTGATGTAAAAGAGAAACCCTTGAATGCGGAGACTAACACACATGAGGTACAGGCACAAACGGCACATACAGAAAATGCTACAGATGTGAAACGCAAAGGAGCACCACATGGAATCATGAAAACTGAAACTAATGTTACTCCCCTGCGCCCTTACTTCTCCCCCTTTTTTATGTGTATGTGTATGTCGCCAGAAACTGACGCCGCACCAAATATGTGAGGACAATCAAGGAGGATGGAAAGACCGAGGAGAGAAAGCACTAACCAAACCTCTGCTAGATAAATGCGAAGAGGACCCAAATTGCAGTGAAGATCAATGGTCGCTGATAATGAGAAATAAATGATAAGCGGCTGTTACGATAACGCAAATTCAACTTTAATAGTTTTCGAAAGAGGTGGAGAATACTGGAAATCTGGAGAGACTTGATGTCACTCAGACTCCAGAGAACACCACAAATTGTGAGTAAACAATATATATATATAAAACTTAAATTCTTTCAGCTTTAATCGAAACCAAAACAAAAACTTACATTAACTTAAAACTTAAATTGTGTGTGTGTGTGGGTGCGTGTGTGTGTGTGTGTGTGTGTGTGTGTGTGTGTGTGTGTGCATTTCCCTACCAAACTACTCTCTCGATTTTCAGTCTACAGACTGGAGATTTGGCATGAGGAGTATTGAGATTTGGGAAAATCTTTTTAATCTGTTTTTCGGCAAAAAATTTGGCTGCTAAGGGGTCAAAGTTCAACGAGTTGCCCTTTGAAATTTTAGATGTAGGTAACTTGGACATGGATCAATTTTTTAAAATTTGATTTGAGCCCAAAACAAAAAATATGATTTGAGCTCAAAACAATGAATGTCAAGAGGTAAAAATTGGGGTCAAAGTAAAAAAAAAAGTTAAAAACAATTTGATCTCTGCGGTCTCTACCAAATTACTCAGCCAATTTTTCGTCTAAACATTTGAGATTTTACATAAAGTGTATTCACACATGGGGAAAGCTTTTTAATCGGTTTTTGGCCGAAGAATTGGCTGCCAAGGGGTAAAATTTCCAAAGATTTGACATTTGCGTCGCTAACAAACTATTAAGCCAATTTTGCGTCTAAACATTTGAAATTTTACATAAGGGGTATTCAGACATGCAGCAAGCTTTGGGCGAAAATTTTGCTGCCAAGAGATCAAAGTTGAAAAAATCGACTTTTGCAGACTCTACCAAACTTCTCCGCCAATTTTGGGTCTAAACACTTGAAATGTTTGATGTAGGTTCCTGGACATGAGTCAAACTTTTTAATATATGTATACATATAAAGTTATGAACGATACATAGGGCCGGAGCGAAGCCGGGCTGAACTACTATTAAATAAATAAAAATGGAATCATCCTTTTGAGTAAGTAAGGGAACGTTTCGTTTTTTATTTTTTTATTTTTTTAGTAGCGGACTTTTTTATAATGAGGTTTCCCTACAAAAGATCCCTAGATCTAATCATATTTCACACTGAAAAGACTGCGCACTTATATTCGGTATTTATTTTTCTCCCTTTTTCATATTTGGATTTCTTTAAGGTTTAATCATTACTCCGGATAATTTTCGGGTCGCGTGCGACGTTCAAATTAACCGAAGGTCCGTGAAGGTTACAAAAATTGTTTAAAAGTTTGGCACACGGCGTTGGGGTGAAGGGGAGTTGGGGGGAGTCGGAAATGGAACGCATTGATGACTTAATTCGACTCACGCTTCAAGGGATGTCCAGATTCTAAATATTATTATAATAGACATGATATTGAATCAACATTTGAAAGTTTGGACAGCTGTTTCCTCCTAAACTCAGAAGCATGAACGCACACACATACACGTGTGCATATATATATATATATATATATATATATATATATATATATATATATATATATATATATATATATATATATATATACTCCTATAAATTCGTTTTTCTTTTGTGTGTATTGATATTCATATTAAAAACCCTCTTTTCTATTTATTTGAAAAGAAAATACAATTTTCTTATATATGGGTTTTGGGATTGCATTCATTAGCAAAAGATCTAGCTAATTTGCATATACTTTTAAACATTCATTTTAATTAATTCCCTATTAGTTTTTTCGGTTTTCTTATGGGATGATCATCTTTAGTTAACTATTATGTGTAATTACATTCATGCAGATATTCTACATGATTTATACTTGCATAATACTGTTTCCATATATATTTATGTATACGTATATATTTTTGTTTAATCTATCTATCTATCTATCTATCTATCTATCTATAAAAGTGAACGTGTCTTTTTGTCTGTGTGTCTGTCTGTGTGTCTATCTGTCTGTGTACATTTCCCTACGCAATAACTCAGTCAATTTTTAGTCTACAAACTCGAAATTTGATATACATGTACTGAGATTTGCAAATAGCAAATAACTGTGTTCACAAGATAAAATTTACTCTAGGATAGCGATACAAAATATTTTTAAAACTAACAAAAACAATAGAAAATAAACAAATAAATAAATTAAATAAACATGAATATACATAAACGATCACACATATATGTATATATATATATATATATATATATATATATATATATATGTGTGTGTGTGTGTGTGTGTGTGCGTGTATGTGTGCATATATGTATGTACATATATATATATTTATATATAAACTAACAATAAAAAAACAAAACAAAAAACACTAACCTAGTTTTAAAATAGATCCTTTGTCCGATAAATGCATGCCCATTGGCTGATAGGAAGGGCGCGGTGGATACTAGAAAGCTGATTGGCTAACTAAAATCTCAATAGAAGAGGAGCATATAAAAACGATAAACAACCACAGAACTCGCGCATAAGCCTGAAGAGTCCTAGAGTGGATGAAACGCGGAATATTCAGTGTAGCTTAATCGCCATATATATTTTATAAATTACTATATATATATATGTGTGTGTATCTCTCTCTCTCTCTCTCTCTCTCTCTATATATATATATATATATATATATATATATATATATACACACACGAGGTGCCTTCAATAAGTCACAGGAAGCAAGGCCAAGACTATAAGGAGGGTGAGGAACTGTATTGATGTCCATCTTGGTCAAATAGTCTGTGACAAGGATGGAGTTGTGGATTGGTGTATTTTCGTGGTGGAAATGCCACTGATTCAATTTGAATCTCTTCCTGAACTCTCTTAAAACCTCAAAATAGAATTCTGTGTTGACTGTCTGTTCAGTGAGAACCCAGTGCATATAGATGCCTCTGCTGTAAAAAAAAAAAAAAGGATCATCATAAGTTTCTGGGCGTATTTGCTCTGTCTGACCTTTTTGGGTCTGAGAGAGCCAACATGCTTCCACTAGGGACTCTGTCTCTTGGTTTCTGAGTCATAGCAGTAGATCCAACTTTTATCACAGGTCACCAGAGTATCAACAACTGTGGGATCTGAATTGACCAACTCGACCATTTCCCTGCTGTCATGACAACGTCTTTTTTCTGGTCTTCTCCGAGCACACTTGGGACAAACTTCGCTTAAATCTAACGCATGTTCAGTTCCTCGCGAATAATTGTGTATACTATTTTGTCTCTGTAGACGGTTCTTATCCATGAAATTGTATATGTACATCTTATCCATGAAATTGTATATGTATACGTAATAAAACCAACTATAAAAAACTTTTTGAATCGCTGATAGCCATGACAAATGACACAGTACTCCTCGGTCTAAGATTCAGATATCATTGAGAACAACGACCTGAAACAACACATGGGTCCCACCCGGCAGCGGATATCTTGGGACAAAGTTAGATTTCTAAAATCAACGGAGGGGGTCCTCATTAAGTGATAAAATATTTATTGATTGATTGCTTGTAGTATTCATTTAAATCCAAGTTTAAGTCAATCAAATAATATTTAATATAATGTATATTACGTTATAGTGTGTTTCTATACCAGATGAAATGAACTGCGCGATTATTTCTTTGTCTAATTCAGACATGGTCGGCTTAAAGCGATATGTGCCTGTTTTGCCGTTAAAGATTATCTTGCGTGTTATCTTTACTTTATATATATACTAGCATTTCAGCCCGGCGTTGTCCGGGTGTTTGGAAGTGTGTGTTGAGCAAAAAAAAAAAAAAAAAAAAGAAAAAGTGGTAGTAGGAAGCTTCTGCAATAAGCTTGGTTCCTTCTACCATGCTAGAAAATTACCCCCACCAGTCTCCTCTGTGACGCCACCCACACGTCTCTTGAACACATGCTTCTCTCATCACATATCGAACATGTGTTTCTATGGACACCGGCCATTCATCGAACACCACTCCTCTGAACACTGCTTCTTCGAACAATTATGTCCTTTATATATATGCTGTGACGTCACATCACATACTGGCTCGGCCATTTGCATATGGCTGGTGTTGCTTGCCCAGCGTCAGCGACTCTGATACAATTAGGATTACGTTTAACTTTTAATTTTTGAATAATTGTTTGTAATTTTGTGAAACACTCAGATTTGTTAAGTAAAATATATTTAAAAAATAAAGAAAAATGGAATAATAAACTCATAGAACTTACATAAAACTATTTCACGTGAAAAACTGAATGGGCTATTCAGAAATCAAAAATAAGTTTTTCAAGCGAGGATTTTCAACTAAGACTTGTTATGCAGGTTTCGGCCCTAATACCGTTTGCTGCCACACCTGTCCGTTATGAATAGCAACCGTTACTGCCAAGAGTTAGTAAAGGTTAGACTTTCGGGGGAGTTTTTATTACTCTGATCTAAAAAGTACCGAAGATGCAGTGCAGACAACCTACCGTGAAGCAATCATTAGTCGACCCGATGGACGCTACCGGGTGCGTGTACATGTGTATCCGCGGGGGTTGGGGCTGCGCTAGGCGAGATGCTGGTTTGTGGAGCAGGCAGTGATATATTGGCCGCTCTATGCTAGCGTCTGATTAGTTTTGAGAAAAACACATTGCTCAAATGTTGAAAGAAGCAAAAACCAGATGGAAATCTTGAGTAATCTCGACCGACCTACATTAACAGTCATTTGCTATCTCATTATATATATATATATATATATATATATATATATTAGCGTTGGGGCGAGCGATTAATCGGAATCAGAATCGGGTATCGTAAAAATCGGAACATTTGGGGACATCAGAATCGGTATCGGAATCGAAAATATTCGTGCCTATTTTCCGATGCCAATTAATGGTCTTTTCTTTTTAATTTGATTTTGTTTAAAGTAAAATCTGCCATTGCTAGTAATAATGATAAATTGTAAATATTTATTGATTTTAAATACTTTAAGTTTGTGAAAATGAGTTAAACTATACAACATACTGTCAGAAACCCACCGAATATATGTTACTGTGGCATAGACTAATATATCTGACATATATTTGGCGGGTTTCTAATAGTATTTTGTATAGTTTTTAGTCTTAACTCACTTCCCTAAACTTAATATAATCAACAGAGAATCCGTCGCCATTTATATTTTTCAAATACACCGATGAACACTGTATATTTTTTAAATAGTTTTTCCAAGTTAAATTTAAATTTCACGATATTTTTTTTTAAATAAATTGTTAATTGGAAGCACAGAATAGTTACAAAACACCCTCCCCTCCTCATGGGAAGAATGGCTGAAAAAATAACGGTATTATTTCAGCACGGTACCAAAATGCATATGTACCGTAAATTTTCTTAGAAAAAAACTTTTCTATATTTTCACCTAACAATTTACGGTTTTAATAAAAACAGCGTTCATATATTCTTATATAAAAACAACTTCTGTTAACAAAAAAAAACAAAACAAAAACCCAAAGAAAAACGTATATGCCAATTTTGTTAAAAAAGTTTTCTTGAAAATAAAACACAACAAAAAAACAACAACAACAACTTTATAACAATTTACGGTAAAATATAAGTTACTTTTTATTAGGAGGAGAGGAGTACCTTTCCCTTTACAAGATTTACATATTCTCCGTATAGTAATTTATCAGTGCATACGTTGGTAAGTACTTACAAGAGACTGCATTTAAAGAGAGTATTAGCAATTTTAACTCAGAAAACGAAAAGACGAAACAATCGAAAAAAAATCCATAAAACTATTTTCGTGATTATTACATTTTTCATCTGGTCGCCATTTTGTTTTTTATAAGGAATTTATCTTCGTTTCGTATTTTTTTCTGTTTCGAAACTATAATTCCTGATTAGATTGGTTTTAAAGATACTAACAATTTCTTTCTCCAGTTCTTTGCTCGCTCGATTATATAAAAAAAACGTTAAAATCTGCGCATGTCGGCACATAAAAATGTTAACTTGAGCTTTGCCTCGTTCTCAACTTTGGATACTTGATTTCCGAAAGATTAAAGAAAAATAAAGTGACGCATAACTCGCAGCGATTTTGTTTTTTTTAATCTCACTTTTGTTTAGGCTTTTTTTTTTTTAAATCTCTTTTATTTTCGATTTTTGACAAAGATTCGAAATTTTTACATGAAGGTGGTTCCTTTATCACGCACATACACTCACAGAGAAACACTCCCCCATATATATATATATATATATATATATATATATATATATATATATATATATATATAGGGAGAGAGACAGAGAGAGAGAGAGAGAGAGAGAGAGGGAGGGAGAGAGAGGGAGAGGGAGAGAGATACAGTAGAACCCCGAGATACGGCATAAAAAATGGTAACAAAATACAGTACAGTATATAATACACATATGTATTATTATTTATCGGACTACTGTTCTCATCTTGAGTGTTATTTTCACAACGTTTCAGTCGATACAACCCCCGACCTTCTTCAGGTGTATCTTGTCGAACTCGGGAATATTTCTGTCGAACTCGGGAATTTGGACGGAATTTCGAACGGAACCCTTTATTTACTTTACGGGGGTAGCGTGCTCTTGTTCCGTCAGCCATGACTGGATAGAGATCCTAAGTAATTCGCAAATGTATATTTCGGTCGCCCACACTGAGGATTGAACCTTAAGGAGAATATTACTTTTACAAGTGATTTTTCCCAGTACTTTAATCGCTGCGCCACGGGACCTTGCAGACAAGAAACGTCATAATACACATATATATATTCAAATAACATTATAAATAACACCGTAAGAGTGGAGAAATACCGTAACCAGGGGATCGAAAAACATCGTATTCCACATCGTAACCTGAAAAAACCGTACCTGCGCACCACCGTATCCGGGAGTTCTACTTTGTACATGGATATGCTAAAGAGTGTGGTGATCCCCTGGTGGAATCAGCTGGCCACTGGCAGACCCTGGGTGTGGCAGCGGGTTTCCGCGTCACCCACAAGTCCAAATAGACCCAGGTTTGGCTTCAGGAGTGCTACGACTTTGTACCTTTTTCTCGCTGAGCCCCCTCCTCTTCCGACCTGAACCCGCTGGACTACTTCAGTTGGTCATACGTCGAAAACATTACCAATATGACCTCCCAAAACTTCAGTTGGTCATACGTCGAAAACATTACCAATATGACCTCCCAAAATACCAAAGTCAGCCTTATCACCGCTATACGCCGAGTATTCGCCGAATTTTCGCCAGTGCTTGTGGAAAAGGCGTGCTCCCAGTTCCGGACCCGTATCGAGTAGGTGATTGAGGCTGAAGGCGACTACATTGAATAGATGTCAGCTCTACTACATAATCAAGTTACTTGAATTGATGTTTTCAATAAAAGTTTTAAAATAAAGATGTAGTTCTATTTTCTTTATGGCGACAACTTTTATTCCACGCTGTATATACCAATCGTAATGGATTATAATTATTTTCATAATCCAAAGTTTTTATATTTAAAAACAAATTTTTATATAAAGCTTGAAAAAGTACCAGTATTATATGGCGGGTAAATCGAACAGATATGTGATATAACGAGGTACACAGCGACGATAATTTGAAAATTTACGGAAAAAAACAACAAAAAACAAAAAACAAACCTATAATCAAATATTTATAAATATTAAAAGAATCCAAATCGAAATCGTGAATCGAATCGGAATCGGAAATTTTGAATGGAATCGGTAATTGGATCAGAATCGGGAAAAATTTTGGCACCGTCTCACCACTAATATATATATATATATATATATATATATATATATATATATATATATATATATATATATTTGAAATTGATATATTTAGGCAGCATTTTTTCATTCAAGCAAATATTATTAAATGCAACCGAGATACTTTGCTTTATGATTCTTTTTTTTTTTTTTTAATTTTCGATTTTCCGTATAATCTTTTTTGTATCAGAATAAAAAAAATATTAATAAAAGTTCCATAGTTGTTGCTGTCACGAGCGCTTTCGATTCGTCCACGAATCATCTTCAGGTGTTGAAGTAAAAGTTCGAAGGAGCGAAAATGAGAATTAAAAGTGAAAACTAAAATATACAGTAAACGGCGATAAGTTAAAATATATAGAGTCGATGAAAAGTCGATTAAAAATATAGGTCGGATTAAAATTCAAGTATAGAAATCAGCAAGTTCGTGGACAGAGTATTTTTACGTTTACGAAAATATCCACATATTTAACATGTGTTTTTACGGAAATCGGGGAAAGTAACAATCTTATAGTTAAATAATAAGAGATTTATAAAGAATCGGATTCGGAATCGGGAATTTGGCACGGAATCTGGAATTTAGCACGGAATCGATAATTGTATCGGAATCAGGAAAAATATTGGAATCGTCCCATCACTAATATATATATATATATATATATATATATATATATATATATATATATATATATATATATATATATATATATATATACTCCTGATGACGCGTACAGATCGAAAACACTCACAGAAAAATGGTTGACATAAAATCACTCGTTTACATATGACGTAATATACTAATTGAAACGAAAAGGAATGAGGAAACATACAAATTAAGAAAAAGAAAACCCTGTTTTATTTAACCAAACTTGCCTCGACAACGACTTGCTAACTAAATATTTATTTACATATACATTTATTAAAATATTTAATTACATATTTATTTATTAACATATTTATTTACATATTTATTTATTAAAATATTTATTTATATATTTATTTATTAAAATATTTATTTATATATTTATTTATTAAAATATTTATTTACATATTTATTTATTAAAATATTTATTTATATATTTATTTATTAAAATATTTATTTATATATTTATTTATTAAAATATTTATTTATATATTTATTTATTGAAATATTTATTTATATATTTATTTATTAAAATATTTTTTTACATATTACTTTATCAAACTATTTATTTACATATTTATTTATTAAAATATTTATTTATATATTTATTTATTAAAATATTTATTTATATATTTATTTATTAAAATATTTATATATTTATTTATGAAAATATTAATATATATTTTTTTTTATTAAAATATTTATTCATCTATTTGAATAAAATTGATTAAATTAACAGAAGCCTCTGTTCAATTATACCATTTATTTTTTTTCAATTTTTCTCCTTTGTGTGTGTGTGTGTGTGTGTGTGTGTGTGTGTGTGTGTGTGTGTGTGTGTGTGTGTGTGTGTGCAAAAATTAAAAATATGCATGGAAGTTCCATAGATGTTATGAACGTTTTCAATTCTATGTTGAATCATCTTCGGGTAAATAATATCCCCATAGTTTCCAGGACTTACTCCTATAAAGGATTAAATAAAACCATCCGACATCTTTGGGGGTTCTACAAATGTTTTGATACTCAAGAGATGGGAACCGTTGGATAATTGAATTTACTAATCTCTTTAATAATCCTTGTGAAATTTCTTTGAAATTGTGTAAACAGAAGTTTTGTCACCGACGCCCCCCCCAAAAAAAAAAAAAATAATAATAAAAAGATTGAAATCAGTGTCAGCAAATTAATGACATGTCAACACGAATTTCCTTTCCTTTTTTTCCCCTCCTTATTGTCCCCGTTCGCACTTGTTGAGGTGACATCTGTTTATGTAAACAGAC
Source organism: Euprymna scolopes (assembly GCF_053919585.1). NCBI lineage: Eukaryota > Metazoa > Mollusca > Cephalopoda > Sepiida > Sepiolidae > Euprymna > Euprymna scolopes. Next base: position 28,976,693 of record NC_136523.1, read on the forward strand.
GCTCTTCTTGAAATCAGATCTGGCATTTCCAGATGCGTCTGCTTGATTTGTGCGCTTAACGATTTAAATGAGATGAAGCGTGACAAATAAACGCAAATGATAATTTAAATTTTAGCATAACAGACAAACGAAAATGTTATTTCAAATTTTAACATAACAGACAAAAAATAGGCTATTTTAAAGTTTAGTGTCACAGACAAACGAAAATGTTATTTCAAATTTCAACGTAACAAACAATGAAGGCTATTTTAAAGTTTAGTGTGACAGACAAACGAAAATGATATTTCAAATTTTAACAGAACAGACAAAAAAGTTATTTTAAATTTTAGTGTTACAGACAAACGAAAATGATATTTCAAATTACAAACAAAAAAGGTTATTTTAAGTTTAGTATGACCGACAAACGAAAATGTTATTTCAAATTTTAACGTAACAAACAAAAAAGGCTATTTGAAAGTTTAGTGTGACAGACAAACGAAAATGATATTTTAAATTTTAACATAACAGACAAAAAAGAAAAGGCTATTATAAAATTTAGTGTGACAGATAAATGAAAATGATATTTTAAATTTTAGCGTTACAAAGAAACATAAAATTACACTAACATAACATTAAAATTACATTAAAATACTATTTAATATACAAATGTGACAAATTCTATTTCGAACTGAAGCGTGACAAATTAATACCAATGCTATTTCACAGAGGAGCGTGACAGACCAACGGACATAGCGACATTGTAAGAATAACATCTATATATTAATACTGTAGTAACCTTAACGTACTTACGTACGTACGTGTGTCACGCTTTCCACATTATATATTATTCAATTGAGATATCCTATTATTTAAAAAAGTCGGTAGAAGGTTATAACATACTCTGGCCATTAAATTAGTATATAGATAAGTTAATTTAATTTTCGTAGTATATTATCACCTTCTATCTCGCTTTTTAAATAATAGAATCTGCCGATCACCAAAGACACAATGTAAAAAAGTTGTAATAAAAAATAAATGATGTCGCTTTTGGATCGTACGTGAAACTAAAATATACCTTCTTAGTCTTCTGGCTAGGATCGAAGGGTAGTATCTGTTCTGTATAAAGATGGTTTAATGAGAATTCTATAATCCAATATAATCTATTATGCTTTTTCTGCTGGTCATGTTTTTTTCCTAACATGCGTGTCACAAAACACCCCCTTCTCTCTATGTTATGAATGGCGGAGGCAACTGACATTTATTAAGTAATACATTGGGAATGATCTTAATATCCAGAAAACTACTTGTCTGTGCAAAATTTAAATGTAATATTCGTTTTTAGCATACTCGAAAACCGACAAAGTCGTCATTTTAAAGGCGTTAAGATTGGAAAGAAAGTAAAAATTTACCCTCGAATCATCCAAATTATCAATTCTCGTCTCAAAATTACCAAAATTCTAGCACGCGCGTACGCGCGCACGCGCACGCACACACACACAAATAAATAAATAAATAAATAAATAAACAACGTACGTACCGACGGAGCCTCTCTTGAATATTCTAGGACGCATCTTGTATTTCTTTTTATCTCACTTTGAAACACTTCAGCTATTGGACAGATTAATTTCTTTTCCTTTTTTTACGCGTCAAGTGCGTAAATACAATTACACGCCAACCAATATTTATTTATTCAGGCAAACGAAAAAAGCTACTTACCTGGTTGCTTTTTACTCTGGCTTATTTATTTGATTTTTTGTTAACAAGAACACCCGTCTGAATTCCCCAGACGGTGCACATCAGGCGAGCTGCAACAAACTAACTCTTCCTCAAAGCGAGGAGATAACGCTTTGGAGTGTGCACATCTTAGTATCGAGTCTACTCACAAGCACTATCAATAATTTCTCTTTTTGACCTCGAAGTAGTATTTTTTGTTCCTTTACATCAAGTGGTACGGCAAAATCACGTTGACGCACCGGTTCTTGCCAGATCGCCGAAGTTAAGCAACGTTGAGCCTGGCCAGTACCAGATGGGTAACCATTTGGGAAGGCGAGGTACTGTATGTACCACGAGGTAAAATATCAGGTTGAGAAACTGGCGCGGTCTATCCTTTTTTCGAGGGTAGATGGGACTCTTTTAAGCCGTGGTAGGCAACCCATCTAGTGATGGCGTCACGATAAAAAATACCCTTGATAGCCTTGGCGAAGCATCAAGTATTCAGCTAACGACAAGATTTTAATTACGCTACAACTCGTGTTCAATCTCGGCTACAGCCGCGCTGGCTAGGATTGGACATCAAGTGGTTTCATGCTTTGTCTAAATCAATTTCCATATAAAAATAGTGTCAAATATGTAGTAAGATGGAGTACAGTTGTCATATCTTCGTACACAGATCACACTTTTCTTACCTAATGCATAGATCACACTTTTCTTGCCTTGATGATGCATAAAACCAATTTCAAAGTCTATTCGTCAATGTCTTTATGTCTTCCGTATAGCCCTTTCTCACAGAAGAGACGTTCCTAGTCTTTTTCTACTTCATCGTTATTTTTCCAAGATTCAACCTTACCCTAATCGGGCAGCTAAGTGGGTCCTTGACCATGTCAAAGGGTCTCTCATAGACTGGCGGAGGGAAGTAGGCGTCTTACTTTTCCTTTGATAGTAGTGCTGTCCCGCTACCCTAAGTATACTATATATATATATATATATATATATATATATATATACTTTTAATATATACTAGCAGTTCCGCCTGGCTTTGCTCGGGCCTTATGTACTGTTCATAACTTTATGTTGTGACGTAATCCATGACTTGGATTACGTAATTAATTAAAAATCGAAATATTTAATTTCGGGCAAACGAGAAATGTATCGTTTTTTTGTTATTTTATTATTTTACCAATGGCAAATGAGCGTAGTTTCAAGAGAGAGAGAGAGAGAGAGAGAGAGAGAGAGAGAAAGAGAGAGAGAGAGAGAGAGAGAGAGAGTATAGGAAAAAGATGGAGAGGCTAAACCTAAAAAGGGAGAGAAAGAGACAGTGGGAGAAGGAGAGAGAAACCCATCGACCCGTGTGGGTTGGGTTGCTAGGCAACGAAGAATAAAGGAAAGAAAGGAACTAAGAAAGATGCTGAGAAGAGAGAGAGAGAGAGAGAGAGAGAGAGAGAGAGAGAGAGAGAGAGAGAGAGAAAGAAGAAGAGGCCTTTTTGGTACAACAGTCGCCGCTGGCCGTGCTGCCAGACGGATGTGCGAAAGTCCCACTCCAGCGACAGAGGCAGCGATGCCGTCGAGATAGGAGGTATCGACCCCCTCCATCAACAGCGAAAAGGAGATAACGCCTGGGAGAAATCCTATACCAACAGCAGAAGGAGATAACGCCTGGGAGAAATTCCATACCAACAGCAAAAGGAGATAACGGCTGGGAGAAACTCCATACCAACGGCGAAAGGATGCGACGTTGACGGCGATAAACGGCGAACTTTACACACGTGCGTTTTAATCCGGAGGGACGGATATTAAAGACATTTTGACAAACCGCTTGGAACAAAAAGAAAGAAAAGATAAAAAACTCAGTAAGTCATCTCCGTGAATATTTCCCTCCCTCGTATATTAAGACATTGAATTCATTTTGCCATCATTTGTTTGCACTAAAGATACACTTTTTGTTTTGATATATTTCTCGTTGGCATCTTCGAATAGTAGATAAAGATACCCCCTTCCACACCCTTGTAATCTGTTTCTTTTATTTATTTTTTTACTTAACCTCATTACTCCTACCCTATCGTAGTTTAGTGTTTGATAATAAAATTTTATTCCAAAAATATTACCATTGAGTGTCGTGTTTTCCGTTATTTTCATACGCTGTTCGTCGTCTATTGTATATTTCTGGTTTTGAAAGAATCTCCCCATATTTTTATTTCAGCGAGGTGTATCGAACCCAAGGCCTACGTGTTTTAATGTACATTGTATTTCATGGATGCCTTATTATTATTATTTTTTTTTGTTACGAACTCACGAAGTTGTTGTTATTATTGTCTATTTGCATTAATGATAATGGAATTCGTAATAATGTACATATGTATATATTAAAAAGTCTGCATATGTACGGTAATGCCTTTCTATATAATAGACTTCCTTAACTACCATAGAGAAAAGCTATTGGAGATAGCAGAGGTCAATTTTTTTTATTAATTGGACCCTAATTTTGACCCCTTAACATTAATTGTTTGGAGCTCAAATCAAATTAAAATGTTTGACCATGTCCAAGTAACCCACACCTAAAAGTTCAAAGGTCAACTCTTTCAACTCTTTCCTCTTGGCAGCGAATATTTTATCCCAAAACTGGTTAAAAAGCTTGCTGCATATCTGAATACCCTTTATGTAAAATTTCAAATGTTTAGACTCAAAATTGGCTTAATAGTTTTCTAGATATCGCAAAGGTCAAATCTTTTGAAGTTTGGTTTCTTGGAAGCCAACTTTTCGGCCAAAAACCGATTAAAAAGCTTGCCTGAATACACTTTATGTAAAATTTCAAATGTGTAGACCAAAAATTGGCCGAGTAATTTCGTATAGACCGCAGAGGTCAACTATATCTAAAATTTTAAGTGTTTATACCCAAAATTGCCGGAGGAGTTTGGTAGAGTTCTTAAAGGTCAAATCATTGGACGTTGACCCCTTAACAGCCAGATTTCTGTCCGAAAACCGATTAAAAAGATTTTCTCAAATTTCAATACTCCTTATGTCAAATCTCGAGTCTGTAGACTGAAAATTAACAGAGTTATTTGGTAGGGAAATGTACACAGACAGACAGACAGACAGACACACACACACACACACACACATACACACACACACACACACACACACACACACACACACACACACACACACACAGACACTAGCATTTTAGCGCGGCATTGCCCGGGTGTTTGGAGGTGTGTGTGTTGAGCAAAAAAAAAAAAAGTGGTAGTAGGAAGCAGGCTGCCACCCGGAGGAGGAAAAGAACGGGGGGGGGACGTGACGTCTTTGCTGTTACGACCACCGCCAAACCGGACGTGACGTAGGTTTAAAATAAGGTTAGATAATCGAAAAGAGGGGATGTCTTTCGAAAATATCGGTGAAAAAAGCAACCCCTCCCTGCAAAAATGTGCCCAGTGAAGAAATTAATTTCTTTAGCCAATTTTTCGGTATTTGTCGTCTGAAAGGACGAGCTCCAAAACGATATTGATCTTGTGAAAAGCCGTCGCCTCTGTCGAAAGTTTTAGGCAGACATGCAAACATACATACATACATTTATATATTGATAGCTCAAATTTTCGACCCAAACCGATTAAAAAGCTTGCCCTATCTCTGAATACCTTTTATATAAAATTTCAAATGTTTAGACCAGAAATTGTCTGAGTAATTTGGTAGAGACCGCAGAGGTCAAATTTGTTAAAACTTTGACCCCTATTGTAACCCCTTAACATTTATTGTTTTTGGGCTCAAATCGAGTTATTAAGTTAGATCCATATCCAAGGAACCTATATCTAAAATTTCAATTGTTTGGACCCAAAATTGTCTGAGGAGTTTGGTAGAGTTCTCAAAGGTCAAAGCGTTGAGCTTTGATCCCTTAACAGACAAATTTCTGGCCGAAAACCGATTACAAAGCTTTTCCCAAATCTCAGTACCCTGTATATCAAATTTCGAGTATGTAGACTGAAATTTGACAGTTATTGCATAGGGAAATGTACACAGATAGACAGACACAGAGACAGACAGATACTTTCACTTTTATAGATATACTAGCATGGGTGTCCGACGTTGCCCAGGTGTTTGGAGGTGTATGCTGAGCAAAAAAAAAAAAGTCAATTTGTAAACTTTGACCCCTATTATTACCCCTTAACATTTATTGTTTTGGACTCAAATCAAGTTATTAAGTTAGATCCATGCCCAAGGAACATATATATAAAATTTCAAGTGTTTAGACCCAAAATTGACGGAGGAGTTTTGTGGAGTTCTCAAAGGTCAAATCGTTGAACTTTGACTCCTTAACAGCCAAATTTCTGGCCGAAAACCGATTACATAGATTTTCCCAAATCTCAGTACCTTGTATATCAAATTTCGAGCCTGTAGACTAAAAATTGACAGAGTTATTGTGTAGGGAAATGTACACAGACACACAGACAGCCACACAGACACGTTCGCTTTTATAGATATATAGATAAATATAGATATATACAATGAAGATGCTTTTTTTTTAATTCCCAGATCTATTTAAACTGAATAAAAATGGATTAAATCTTAAGAGCATATATATCATTTATAAACAATTCAAACGTCACAAGCATATTTAAATCACATTCATATAATTTTATTTAATGTATGATGCGTCTTACACGTGTTTCATCGAATGGTGTACCAAACAACTCACCAGAAACACATAAATTTATAAGACAATTCTTTTTTAGTTTTAGAAGAGAACCAAAGGTGGCAAAAGGAACGGAATTCTTTTAAAGTTATAATAATAATAATAATAATAATAATAATAATAATAATAATAATAAAAACATACTCATTTTAAGTTGTTTATAGATCGTTCCAGGGGGAAATATATGTGTACGTAATATGTGTATGTAATGCCGTTCTAAAGTTAGATAAAATAGTGGCCAATAGGCTAGATATAATAAATGCGCACACTCCATGTGCTGTTGCAAACTTAGTGTAGTTTGTTCCAGAGGGGAAAAACTGCGCCTCTTTTATTATATATAGGGATAAACATCGATAGAACATAAATTCTATAATAATATATACGAAATCTACAAGAATTAAAATGTATTTAATCGTACTTTACGACCGGGCCCGGAGAGGGTAACTTACGATTATACAGTTTAAGTTTTAATGGTTCGATATTATTATTATTGCATAATACGTCTTGCACGTGTTTCGCTAAATAGTAGAAGACCATTTACAACTCCTCAGAGACCAATGTATCTTCTTCAAAAATATTAAAAAGTCACTCTACATGGAATGAAAAAGAATTTTGACGAGCAAAATATAAATTAAATGGAGGTATATAAAGTCTGCAAAACAGAAATAAAAAGATACTTATTGTAGTTTAATGACACCCCCAATAATAAAATTCATCTCCATATATATATATATATATATATATATATATATATATATATATATATATATATATATATATATATATATATAATGCAATTCTTGGTTCGTTAAAAATCGATAAAACCATATTTCTACATTACCAATTTATTTGCAATTTTCAGACACCCTATCTTTAGAGTCGAGGGATGTTTCTATGTTAGTAAAATAAATTAACATCGCCAATTATAAAACTATTAAATAAAATAAAAATATCTTTCGTAAGCCGATAATGCGGACCTGTTTTGTTGATAGAACTGAACTTCCGTTTCAGTTTATTTTATACACCACGATTTGACGAGACGAATTAGAAGGTTTCATTTTCTGTTTACTCGATAAGTAAAAAAAACAAAAACATAATTCCTTTGTTTATCTTCCAAATTTTTTAATTTAAAATTTTTTTCTTTATTATATCAGACAAAAAAAAATGTTGCTGGCTTGCGTTTAGAGTTGAAGCATAAAAGTCGAAGTTGCTTTTTTTTGTTTTTGTTTTTTGTTTTCTTAAACAGTTGTTTCGATATAAGAAAATAATAACTTTTTTATTATTAAAACTATAAATTGTTAGGTGAAAGTACAGGTTTTTTCGAAGAAAATTTACGGGTTGGTAACGTGCTTAAATAATATTTGGTGCTAATGCGCTAATTTGGTGATCCGCGCTAATTTTTAAATCATATTCCCACGTTTAATTAAAGTTTTATTATAGTTTTTTTTATTCAATTGTAAGGTTAAAGTACAGATTAGGTACAAAACACCCTCCCCATGTTAAGAATGGCTTTTAAAATAATAACGTTATTATTTCAGCACAAATCACTCTCTGCATGAATACCGATCAATGTTTTGTTTTTTGCTTTTTTTTTAAAGAAAACCTTTTTTAACAAAATTGAAAGTACACTTTTTTTCTTTTTTTTACAGAAGTTGTTTTTATCTAAGAAAATATGAATGCTTTTTAAAGAAATTGGGTATTCATGCACTTATTGATCCGTGCTTATATAATAACGTTATTATTTAAAAAGTCATTCTTAACATGGGGAGGGGACGGTGTTTTGTATCTATTCTTTACTTTAACCTTACAATTGAATAAAAAAACGGTAAATTTTTAGATTAGGTCCACCTCCACAATTTTTTTTCAATGACGACTTTTAGAGGTTTTCAACTATGCTAAATACGGAAATCGCATTGAAATTTGGTAGAAATAAGTAGTTATCGAGATATAAAAAGTTGTATAATGCATTGTAATCTCTGGCGGCCATCTTTCTTACGTGAGTGCGCGTGCAGCATAAACAAATCTACGCGCGTAACAAAGATGGTCGCCAATGAATACAATGCATAAAACAACTATTTATATCTCGATAACTACTTATTTCAATGCTATTTCCGTATTCAGCATAGTCGAAAACCTATTAAAGTCGTCATTTAAAAGAAAATTGTGGAGGTGGATCTAATCTAAAAAGTACCAAAAAACATAAAACTCTAATTAAACTTAGAAATACGATATAAAAATAGCACGGATCAGTAAGTGCATTAGCACCCATTAATCAACTAACGTGACCTTATTGCTAAATAAGCTCTGGCTAAAATGTTGAACACGTTGATCTTTTAAAAACATTTTTTTCAAGTTAAATTAAACTTTCACAATATTTTTTTATTTTTTATAATTCACGATATCTTTTTTTTAATAATAAATTGTTAGTTGAAAGCACAGAATAGTTACAAAACACCATCCCCTCTCTATGGTAAGAATGGCTGAAAAAAAAAAAATTAGGTACTCATGCAGAGAGTGATCCGTGCTGAAATAATAACGTTATTATTTAAAAAAAAACATTCTTAACATGGGGAGGGGAGTGTGTTTTGTACCTCTTCTGTACTTTAACCTTACAATTAAAAAAAAAATACCATGAAACGTTAATTAAACTTGGAAATGCGATTTAAAAAATAGCGCGGATCAGTATGTGCATTAGCACCAGAAATGGTTAGGTGAAATATAGAAAAGTTTCTACCAAGAAAATTGTTATTTTTTTTAGCCATTCTTACCAAGGGATGGTGTTTTGTCACTATTCTGGGCTTTCAACTAACAATTTATTAAAAAAAACAAAACGTAAATTTTCACATCAGGTCCACCTCAACAATTTTAACATGGGTAAGTTGGGGGTGTTTATTCCGAAAGCCGTTCTTAACATGTGGTATTTTTTCTAAAAGCCGTTTTAACAGA
>NC_136523.1:28991020-29021020 GCF_053919585.1 Euprymna scolopes
AAGTAAAACCACTAAAATCTTTTCCAGGTAGGTAGAAGAGTAACTCATCTTGCTTTAGATGACAATTATTTGTTTTTTTTTTACTACTTTTTCATATCTCTCTGGATTGTGATACAAACGAGCGCGGACACTCGGGTGCAAATACTGAGCCGTATGCGAAATGACGTCACGGTCAGGAAAACTACTATGAAAAGGAGATTTTCGTGAAATAAGTGCCCCCCCTCAAAACAAAACAAAAAAAAAACCCCATGGAATTTAAGAAATGATGTAACATTTAAATACTGCATTTATTATTACTATTAATTTACAAATACGAGTGAACGGAGAGAAATTGAAGCGTAAAGCCAACTCCAATTTTATTTGAAATATTTTTAACCTTTAAAAAAAAGCTTAAGTAATGACCGTTTTGGTAGGAAAAAATGAAAAACACCCCCCCACCCCCCCAAAAAAAGAACCAACAAAAAACAACAAAAAACAAAAAAAAACAAAAAACAAAAAAACAAAAAACAAAAACAAAAAAAAACAAAAACAAAAAAATAACTTCACTAGAAATCAGCTCGCGTTCTACAAATTCAGGATAGAAGCACCTGAGAAGAGAGAAAGTAAAAATCAGGGAAACATCTGCTGCTACACAAGATCGAAAACATTAACAGAGTTTTGTGAATGAAAAATTTTATGACAAAATATTTTTCTATCTACAATTTTTATCAGAATATACAAGTTAGTTTCAACTTGTAAATGTTGATAATGTAAAGTCGTGTTTGATCAAGAGAGTTGAGTATGTAACGTGGTCGTTACACTTTAACCGTATCGTTACATTTCAACCACTCGGACCTACGCGTTGTCTGGTATTGTCGTAGGAACAAAGCATTTTTAGGTGAATATAAAAGGCATTTGTTCCAGAAATGTTCAACTGCGCACTTCACTGTATTTCAAAATATCACTCATGTGTCGAACATGTCTGCGAAAACGCTCGTTCACGCACGTGTCCTTGTCGTCGCTTCCCATTTCGCTTTTTCGATCACGTGGCCCATTTTCTCTCTCGTCGCACACGAATCAAAACACGTCCGATCGCTTCAACACGCGTCAAACACACCTTCTCTTCGCTTTTCTGACCACGATGTCTATTTTATTTTCCTTCTCTCTCCTTCTTCTTCCTCCCATTGCACACTTGCCAATTTGCATACATGCTTTTAAATTGATAGAAAGCGTTTGAGAAGAATATGGCCGAACAACAACTTTTGGGCGCCAATATATATAATTAGCCAACTGGAATTAAAAAGACCGCTCGGCGAATGAAAAAGATATCCAGAAAGATCGGAAAAAAGAATAACTCTGTCGTGTTCAATAAGACGTGCTTGAATAATGCTTTGAAATGCGACTGCTGCTGCTTTTCTTGTTCGTTGATGCAATAAGAACGTACCGCTTTGTTACAAGTAGTTATGAGTCAATGCATTCATAGTGTGAATAATATGCGTATGTAATATATTTATTTGAGTATTTGGAAGCGTGGCACTGTACATATATTGTTTACTTTGTTTTTGTTAGTGCGTGTGTAGATATAAGTAATAGTTCGTTTCTGTTCGTCTGACACTAGTAGTATGTAAGAATGTGTGTGCGAGATGAATTAGGCTTGTAGGTGCGTCATTTAGTTCTTTCCTCACGACTTGCTTCCTTCGGCCAAAAGCACGGGGGAGGAGCCTTGTTGAGTCTACGTTCTTTGGGTCCTATTCAAGGCGCGGCTGACTTGAGGATTCTAGGAAAACTGATTTTGTTGAACAGGTCTTTTGGAGTTTCTAAGTTCGCGTTGGGTTGTTACTTTAACATAGATTACGAATTGCCTTCAATAAGTTTCCAGACATTTTCTTGTTATTGTCGGGGGTTTTGTATGACACGTAGAGGTGTATATATACTTACTAGTGTGATGGGACGATTCCAATACTTTTCTCGATTCCGATAGAATTACCGATACCGTGGTAAATACCCGATTCCGATACAATTACCGATTTTGATTTAACTATAAGATTGTTATTTCCCCCAATGTTCATAAAAACACGTTAAATATGCAGATATTTTCCTAACCGTCAAAATACACTTGTGGAAGATGATCTATTGATTTTAGCTTTATTTGTATTTTAAAATCAATAAATATTTATTATTTTATCATCATTACGAGCAATCGAAGATTTTACTTTAAACAAAATCAAATAAAAAAAGTAGACAATTGAAAGACTCGTTTTGGCATCGGAAAATAAGCATAAAAATTTCCGATTCCGATACCCCAATTCTTCCGATTTTACCGATTTCTGATTCTGATTCCGATTAATCGTCCCAACACTAATACGTACGTGTGTCTAATCCATATAACGTCTAATAACGTATAAAATTATGACAACAGATACATTTTTAACAACGGACATGTAACAAAAGGAGCAAATAACAGATCTCTGTGTTTGTAACGTCGAGCCAATAAGAGAAACATACCTGGTCCGTCTCTGATCCTTTTTTGACGAATCCTCGGGAACAGCTGCAAAAACGGTTCAATTCCAATGAATCAACAAATCTCGTTTTGTCTCTTCAGCAACTTTTATTTCCTATGTTTCCCCATTGGAAAGCTGCCGCTGGTCGTAACTAACGCAATTCTGATCTCGTGTACTAGGAGCCATCACCGTCCGACTCGATCCGCTCTCTCTCTCTCTCTCTCTCTCTCTCTCTCTCTCCCAATCTCTGACTGATCAAATCATCGTATCTTTTCCCAAAACCCAACCTAAAGTCCACGTCACTTTAAAATAAACTCTACGCAAGAGTCGTCGGACACTAGAGGTCAATCTATTTTAAATTATTGTTTATGTTCTACATTTTTTTCTTTTAAAATTCTTAACATAAATAATTTTCTCTGTAAATATTTATTTTGCTATGATAACATACTATTTTTTGGAAATATTACAACCATTATAACAATCGTCGATTAGCAATACGTTCGGCGTGGCCCAGCTATATCTAATTATTTTCCCTATGGCCACGTTTATTATTAGTATACACATGAAACTCTAATCCCTTTCGAAGTAATCTCTTCCGGCTGCAATGCACTTGTTGTACCGTTCCAACAACTTGTAGAAGGCCACGGAAGTCATCTTGTGTGAGCATGTCTATGACCCTCGTCACAGCCTCTGCCATCTCCTCAGTTGCCTCATAACGACCGCCGCTAAGGTTTGTCTTCAGCTAAGAGAATAACCAAAAGTGATAGGGAGCAAGATCTGCACTATAGGGAGGATGGGAAACTGTTTTGATGCCCAACTTGGTCAAATAGTCCGTGACAAGGATGAAGCACCCATTGGGACAGACTTTTCGCAAATATTTTGCGTCTTCAGTTGTGTATACAGTTCCCACACTGATATCAAACTCTGCACTTATTGCCTCTATAGGCACATGACAGTTCTTATCCATGGAATTCTTTATTTGGTCAATCAACTCTGGTGTTCTGACTTTTTTTACACCTCTCACACTTCTCATTATTCCTCACAGACTCTCCATCTTCAGTGAATCTCGTATGCCACTCAGAAACTGATGCTCGATTCATGCAAAGTAGTCCAAAATCAGTCCAAAGAATTCCACGCGTTTCTGTGTTAAACACAGAATTTTACTGCATATCGTTCTTCTAAAGTATCCTCACGTTCAGACTGCATTTTTGAAATTCACCAGTCGTGGCAATCAGGCTTTAATATGGGGTATTCTAATTCCTGCCGTAGCTTACATCATAACAATTGGCCAGTCATCTTACAAGATGTATAGCAATAGATACTTAGTTTAAGACAATTTTAAATGCCTGTACAAAAAAGCCTGGAAACTTATTGAAGGCACCTCATAATTACTTTTGGGGTGTGAGACGATTTTCGTCGGTTGAACACACTTTAAGGGCTGTGCATGCATCTGTTACTAGTCTCTCGCTCCTGAACAGGGTTCAAAAGAGAGTCGCCAACCTAATAATTTCAGAACTTTCATCTAAGCTTCAGCCCCTGCCTCATTGACGAAATGTTGCATCTCTATGCCTTTTTTACAAGTATTTTAATGGTGGATGCTCTGATGAACTACAAACCCTTGTGCTCCTCGACGAAAATACCCCCAACAAACCCGACAAGCAGCAAAATCCCACCCCTTCACAGTAGAGATCATTAGATGTAAGAAGGCGTTCTACTCTAATAGCTTCTTTCCCAGAACTGCTAGACTTTGGAATTCTCTTCCGGTTTCCTTCTTCCCCAACTATTCTGACATGCAGAAGTTCAAGTGCCATGTGAACAGACATCTTGCTGCTAAACTCCCTACATAATACCCCTTCAACTTAGGTTCCTGATAGTACCTATTTACAATGCCTCCCCGCGGGACAGAGTTAGGCACCAGGGTCGTTTAGGTCCCTGATAGTAGCTCCCTACATCAAAGTGGCACTGTACCTTGTTTGGGGTGAAAATGTAAAAAAAATAAAAATTCGCGATTCAGTCACTACAGGTATATGTGTGGGCAGGGATGACACAGATGTTTATAGCGAAAAGCAAAAGAAAATCGGCTCCATTAAAAGGCGACTTGGTAGCCATGAGGTGGCGCCAATATTATGGGATGACGAATATGTTAAAGAGGTTTTCCGCAGGGACGCGTAGTAATATATACCAGTAAAATATGACTTTCCGTGAAGAAAGTTGTTCTCAGGCTATGGAGACAAATGGCAGCGATTTAGTTTATTAAAAGCAAAAAACGCTAGGGGCGAGAATTGATGTTTATAGCGTGAGAAAGAGTGATGGGTTGAAGAAAGTTTGAGAAAACGTCGGAATGGGAGTGAAATACAGTGTGGGAGAGATTAACACGAAGAAGAGAATTCATGATCTCCCTCTCACAACTATATATATATATATATATATATATATATATATATATATATATATATATATATATATATATATATATACTAGCTGTATTCTGCCACGCGTTGCTGTGGCTCAATTTGGTGTAATGGAAAATTATAATAAAAAGAAAAATGCATGTTTCTTATATTCTTAGTACAGTAGGGACTAATGGATACAACGTGGTTGTTAGAAAGTGCTCGAAAACAAGAGCAAATTATTTTTCATTACTCTTTCGATGGTAAACAGTTACATATGCCTGCTGCAAACAGCCATCTGTTTCAGTCAATGAAACTTCGTCAAGCGACCCTGAATCATTCGACGCTATAGAAAAAAAAAGAAGAAAAGACTGAGCTCTTAAAAAAAAATCTATAAAAGTTGCGAGCTCTCTAAAAAGGAAGGATAATATATATATATATATATATATATATATATATATATATATATATATATTAGTGTTGGGACGATTAATCAGAATCGGAATGAAGTATCTGAAAAATCGGAACATTTTAAGCTATCAAAATCGTAAAAAGTTGTACCGATTTTCCGATGCCAAAACAAATATTTTAATTGTCTGTTTTCTTTGATTTATTTTAAAGCAAACTCTTCCATTGCTAGTAATAATGATAAAATAATAAATATTTATTGATTTTAAACCACCAGTAAAGCTAAAATCGATCAATCGTTCCCCACAAGTAAATTTTTACGTTTAGGGAAATATTTGCACATTTAACATGTGTGTTTTTACGGTAATTGGAGAAAAAATACAACTATATAGTTAAATAATTAGAGATTTATAAAGATTTGGAATCGGAATCGGTAATTGTGTCGGAATCGGTAAATTAATTACGGAAACGGTAATCATATCGGAATCGGGAAAAATATTGGAAACGTCCCATCACTAATTATATATATATATATATATATATATATATATATATATATATATATATATATATATATATATGTGGTGAAACGATAAAATTGTGGCCATAGAAAAGACGACATGATTCCATTTTCGCTTGATGAAAACCGGGTTTCTTTTTTTTTTTGTTGCAAACCATCTACTAGTTGGCTAGTTGTGCACAAATCATAAAAACTATAGGAGCCTGCTATCATGTCTGAAAGTGACACAATGTTCAACGAGCGAGATCAAAGATGTACGGCTGTATAACTAATGCTCTCTACCGATTCAAGTTATGACAACAGGACCATTGCCAGCACACTCAAAATGCAAATCCGGATAACAGCAGCGTGCCCAGAGTGAGGAAAACAAGGTTTTCGGCTAGGGTTATAGTCTTTGTGTAGTTTACAGTGTGGGTCACATCATGCCAACTCACGTCTTCAAAATCGGAAAGTCAACACCAAAGTCAACACCAAAGTCAACCCTGAAGTCAACAACAAAGTCAACACTGAAGAGTATGATGATCCTTTGGTGCAATCGAGTGGCTGCTGGTAGATCCTGGGTGTGGCAGCAGGACTCGGTACCGACCCACAAATCTAAAGAGACCCAGGCATGGCTTCAGAAGAAGTGCTATGATTTTCTACCTTTCTCTCATTGGCCACCGTCACCCCGAGCTGAACATGCTAGACTTTTTCGTTTGGTCATACGTCGAGAACGTCATCAACATGATCTCCTATAACACAATAGCCAGCCTGATCGAATTTGCCGAGTTTCCGCCGGCACTTGTGGAAAAGGCATGCTTCCAGTCTTGGACACATATCCAGGCAGTAATTGAGACTGACCGCGGCTACATTGAATAGATGTTTGCTCTACTGCACAATCAAATTACCTGAATTGATTTTTTTTCAATAAAAATTTAAAAATAAAGCTGTAGTGTTGTTTTCTTTAGGGAGACAACTTTATCGTTCTACCTTTTATATGAAGTGTAATGTTTTGTTTTGTTTTCTTACATTCACCCCTAACAAGACATATCGCCTCTTGGAGGTAAGGGGCTACTATTTGGGACCACGCCTAGGAAAGATTAAAAAGATGTTGGTTTACGTTACATTTAAACTTCTGCATATCAGTACAAGTAGGGAAACAAGTAGAAGGAAGGGAATTCCAAATCTAGCTGTTCGAGGGAAGAAACTATTAGAGTAGAAAGCTTACTGGCATTTAGGGACCTCAGAATTGAAGGGCTGTGATTTTGTTGCTAAGTGGTTTTGGCGGGGATATGCATATCGAGAGCATATATATATATATATATATATATATATATATATATATATATATATATATATATATATATATATATATATATATATATATATATTTCTGTGGAAATATGTGTTTTTCGATTATATTTCACCATTTCAGTTATACAGATCCTTTACTTTATGAATGTAATTACAGAGCATATAACAAATAAACGACAAAAAGTCTATATTTCAAATTTCAAGATGTTGTGCAGCTTACAATTTCTTCCTTTAAGTATGTTGACATGCACAATTCTGGACAGCACCTGTTTCGTAGCGCAAAATCATTCATTTAATAATTATATCAATGAATCTATTCTACTCTTAACTCATCATCAGAAAAACGAATTATTTACAAAATCCGAAAATTGGCGAAGAAGTTGCAATTATCTCTCACTTTTTCTTTTATTACGCCATGTTTTTTTTAATTCATTAAATTAATGATTTTGCGCTACGAAACAGGTGATGTCAAGAATTATGCATGTCAACATACTTAAAGGAATAAATTGCAAGGTAGACAACATCTTGAAATTTGGAATATAGGTTTTGTTAAAAAAATGCATTTTTCATTTATTTCCACTGTATAATAGCAGAACATTGTAATCATGAGTTTTATTTAATAATTAGTGCGGGGGGGGGTCCTCGGCGTTGCCCGGGCGTTTGGAGGTGTGTGTGTTTTTGGGTAAATGAAAAGAAAAATCATTGGCCGGGTGTCCCCGGTGTTTATTTAAGAAAAAAAACAAAAAACAAAAAAAAAAAAAACGAAGCCTTGACGCGCAGTTGGAAAATAATAAAGCGTGAAAAAAACAAAAGTGCGACATTTAACGGCAGGTGCCCGTTTTTGACGACTTAATGACGTCAACTTTGAGTGCGGGACAGCGTTTTATTTACCGTGAGTCTGTTCGCTTCTTTTTTTTTATACGAAAAAGCTTAATGCACATGCGGCGATCGAAAATTGTTGAATATTTATCTTTTCAAAGTCGGGCAAATTAAATAGACAGGCGGCCCGGTTGTTAACTCGTAGATATTATCATTTAGGCGTGATATGAAAAGTTTTAAGAAGAAGTGAGTCGACCGATCACTTCTCGGACAAAAAGCCTTTCTCGGACATACACAAAAAGCGAACATACATACATACACACATTTTCGCTTTTATATTTATAGATTAATCCTTGTAAAAAACAAGACTGACGACTGGAGTTTCATTTTATTCATTGTCTACGGGATTTGTGGCTGAATTACTAAACGAAACCGTCCACGAATTAATTTTTTTTCATGAGACATCTAGCAGAAAGGGGCACCTACCCTAACGCCGGATACAGACTGCGGCCCACGTCACACCTATCTCCCCGGAGACTTTGAATTTGGTTTGCTTTGTTTATTGATTTATTTTTTTTATTTTTGTCCTAGAACTACACTTACGTACTGGTGAACACTCCTTGGTGTCTTCGTTGAGTTACGTTTGCGACCGTTTGACCAGGACGCGAAGCTTTGGAACTCCATAACCGTCTTCATCGGTTACAAATGGTAATTTCGTCTTGCGACTACCAAAATTATGTTATTACTGCATATTTAATCACGCAAGTAAACACAATAATAATTAAAAACATACGAAAATAATTAATTTCAGTTCAAATAAATTTAGCATGATCATAATCTTCGTAACTAAGAAGGAACGGCAGAGTGGGTCGGTTACATGAACCATGTAAGTTGTCCAAATGGTGTTTGTATAAGTTTTTTTAAAGTAAACTTTTGATGAGTATGTGACTAAATATGCAGCAATAATATAATTTTGCAGACTTGTTAGTCGCAATACGAAACAACTTAGTAATGGATACCTTTTGTAAAGTAATAAATGATCGAGTGAAAAGTTAAAAAAAAAGCACGAAAAGAAACGGAAATATGTGCATGCGAGTATTATGTTCTTGTAAATAAAAAAAAAACCCTTGGGCTGAGACCGAAACCAAAAATTAAATACAGTGAGTCATAACAGCTTGACGGGACTTTAAAGAGTGTTTTCAAACCTACTTATTCTTTACATAAGAAATCTGTCACGTGAATGATCCATGCGCATTTCTGAAACAGTTGACAAACAGATCAAAATCCGATGACACCCACACACCATTTTTTCCATTTTAACCCTTAGCAGCCCTCACACACACACACACACACACACACACACACACACACACGAACACATACATATATATATTAACTGATTTTTTCAAATCTCAAAGGCTATATATATATATATATATATATATATATATATATATATATATATATATATATACTGTAGTATCATAATTCTCCAAGTTCCAAGTTTTCTCAGTTGGTTATTTATTAGTTTTTCAAAAGGTACGCACTACGAAACAATATTTTAATGGATACCATTTGAAAAATAATAAATAACCAATTGAGAAATCTTAATATTTGGAACTTGGAGAACTATAATATAAATCTAACTTGTCTGTTTAAATGTATGTATGTATATATGTATGTATGTATGTATGTATGTATGTATGTATGCATGTATGTCTGCCTAAAACTTTCGACAGAGGCGATAAATTTTTCACGAGATCGTTATCGTTTTGAAGCTAGACCCTTCAGACGACAATTCTTTCATCCTCAACTGGGCACTTTTCTACAAGGAGGAGGTCGTTGTTTTTTCGTCCTTATTTTCGAAAGTCATCCCCTAACGTATATGTTAGCTTTGTCGCTTTTTCTAACGATTGATTAGCTTTAATTTAAAGGCTTCACGTTTTTTTTTTCACGTTCTTTTCCTCCTTCACGGTACGGGTTCGAGCCTGCCTTCCTACTACCACCTTTTCTTTTGCTGAACAACCACCTCCAAACACACGGGCAACGCCGGGCACCCAGGCTAGTTTATAATATAAATCTCACCTGTCTGTTTAAATGTATGTATGTATTTATGCATGTATGCATGTATGTATGTATGTATGTATGTATGTATGTCTCGCAAAAACTTTCGACTGAGGCGACAGATCCTGACAAGATCGGTATCATTTTGTAAGCTCGACGTCTCGGACGTCAAATATCGAACAATTGACCCAAAACATTAATTCCTTCACCCTAAACTTGGCCGTTTTGTACAAGGAGGGGTCGACTTTTTTTCGCAGGCATTTTAGCAAGTCATCGTCACTGTTCTAATGACTCCGGTTTATTTCAACGCTTTTGGCTTCCGATCGCGTAATGGAGACATAGGTAGGCTAAGACGTCAAATTTTATTTTCCGCCTTCGCGGCACGAGTTCGAGCACGCCTGCCTGCTACCATTTTTTTTTTAGCTTTGCTCAACACACACCTCCAAACACCCTGACAACTCCGGGTACCCAGGCTAGTATATATATATATATATATATATATATATATATATATATATATATATATATATATATATATATATATAGGCTAAGAATTGACCGTATAAGTTGGTATAATAAACAAACTATATACCAGCTCGGTCCCGCATTGAGCACATATGTGAGTTTCATTGAATTTACATTTAGGAACCCAATCTATACGACCATTATATGCGCGCGCGCGCGCACACACACACACACACACACACACACACACACACACATATGTATTTATATATATATAGGCGTGACTATGAAACTGTATATATGTAAAACAGTAAGGAATAAATGCATTAAAATGAAAAAGAGACCAAAAGCTGATAGATATGTAGACAGAAAGTTAAAGAGAGAGAGAGAGAGAGAGAGAGAGAGGGAGAGAGAGAGTAAGGGAAAGAAAGGGAGAGAGAGAAAGAGGAGAAAAAGGGTGGGGGAGAAGGATGAAGAGAGATTGGGCTGTCATTTTCCAAATACAATCTATCTTCTATAATATGTAAAAGACACATGGCGACTGAGTCGGACTGTCTGCCTTCTAACGCACTATCTATTATCCCATGCTAAAAACAGCCAATCAGGAATCGCTCCTTGTCTTTCGTTCTCTGCCTTACACTCCCCAACGCGTCCCATGGATGGCTAGGGTCCACTTGCCCCCCCCCTTCGCCTAACCAAACGCATTCATCTCTATAAACCCCGACCCCATCGACCTACGAAACCGACCACCAACATTTATACCCAGACGCCATTACTTGAAATGTCAACGCAGTCATAAATCATGCTTTCTCTTTATCGCCGGAGGGAACCACTTGTGGACGGATGAAATTTACTGCGTATAAGTAGTAAAGCGTAGCTTTCACGCCACCCCCACCCATACACCACCTCAACCTATCCCCCATCACTCCCTTTCTTAATAACACTCTTTCTTTCCCCTCTTTCTATATATGCATATGTGTACACACATAGATAATAATAATAATAATAATAATAATAATAATAATTATAATAATTATAATAATAATAATAATAATAACAATAATAATAATAATTATAATAATAATAATAATAATAATTATAATAATAATAATAATAATAATTATAATAATAATGATAATAATAATAATAATAATAATAATAATAAGAATAAGAATAATTATTATTATTATTATTAAAATATAATTTTGTCAGGATGTATATTTTATGTATAATTTTCAGTACAAGCTAGCTCTACTCTTATATCGAGCACTGTTGAAATCAAAACTGAAAGTCTATACATAAAATTTCCTGTAGATACAGAAAATAATTATAAACAAACACACACACACACACACACACACACACACACACACACACACACACACACACACACATATATATATACATTTCTGTAGGAGTATATTTTCTTATAATATATACAATCCTTATTTAAGAAGCTCAATGAAAATTACAGAGCAATATAGTGAATAAATGGCAAAACACTATATTCCAAACTTCATGATGTTAACCATCTTTTAATTTATTCCTTTAATTCAGTTGAGATTTACAAGTTTTGACAGTATCTGTTTCGTAGCGCAGAATCAATCACTTAATTATTATATCAATCAGTGAATCTGAATTTAGGAAAACTCGTCCCGGGAAAACTCGTCTCGGGAAAACTCGTCTCGGGAAAACTCGTCTCGGGAAAACTCGTCTCCGGAAAACTCGTCTCGGGAAAACTCGTCCCCTTTCGCTAGGTAGGAAAACTGGTCCCTTATTGAATAAATATCGATTGAAAACACATTTTATGATCGTTTTTGAAGGAGATATTGTTTTTTAAAATAAACTATAGCCCCCCCCATAATATTTTTTTAAAAATATTTTTACTTGTTTAATGTTTTTTTTTTTGTTTTTTTTTTTTAAATAAAATCGATTTTCTAAGTGTCCGTTTTCTACCTAACTGGCTAAGTTCTTAGTGGTTTAACTTATTTTAAAGCGTTTATTATGTTCATACAAAGTTAATTACAAATTTTTTTTTGTTCTTATTTTAACGATGTTTTTTGGAGTCATAAAAAAAAACCAAAAAAAAAAAACCCCAAAAATTAAAAAACAGGGAGCGATTCGATTCTTCGTTACGCTTTTGGTTTTGTTTTTTAATTATGATAGTTTTTTGTTGTTATGTTTTTGTTTTCTGTCATACCAAATGCACTCATGCGTTATTTAAAATTATGATTTTATCAATTATCAACATTTATTGTCGTCCTGTCAAATTTTGCAAAAATTAACTAATAAATTAAAAGCGAAATATTTTTTTGGCGCGAGAGATGCCATCTCTCGTTAACTCATTTTTAATTTTTTAAATTTTTACTTCAAAATTCTAAAATCAATCATTAAGAGAGAAAGTAATCACTAAATAAATTTATTAATCAATTTTATTGAAAACTCCGCTATCGTTTATCAAGAATCTTAATTTCATTTTTTGTTGGTTGCTTTTCGAAGGGAGATATAGGTTTTATCTCCCCCTTCTTTCTCTAAATTATATTTTAAAAAACATTAAAATTCATTATTTTCTTTTTAAAACCAAATCTCCCTCAGTAATTTCTTTAATTTTCTATTTTTTAGCGATTATCAAGACCCCCTAAGATGTGATATACCGGGCATTATTTCTCGTTCTCCTGTAACACTCGACCGACATGTTTTTTGTTTGTTTTCTGTTTTTTTTTTCTTTACCAAATAAACGGCGAGGTAGAAAAATCGATTTTACCCTTTTATAAACAACAGTATATAAGTAAATTCTTTTTATTTTAATATAAAAACAAATATGCGGTCTCGTTTATGAACATAATAAACGCTTTTATTAAAAACACACAAAAAAAAAACATTAAACAAGTAAAAATATTTTTAAAAAAATATTATGGGGGGGGGGCTATAGTTTATTTAAAAAAAACAATATCTCCTTCAAGAACGATCATAAAATGTGTTTTCAATCGATATTTATTCAATAAGGGACCAGTTTTCCTACCTAGCGAAAGGGGACGAGTTTTCCCGAGACGAGTTTTCCGGAGACGAGTTTTCGCGAGACGAGTTTTCCCGAGACGAGTTTTCCCGGGACGAGTTTTCCCGGCACCAGTGAATCTATTATGCCTTAACTCATCAGAAGAAATAGCAACAATCAATCTGTCAAAAGGAAATAAAGAGTCATTTGACATGTTTAAAATTTTTGTAGGCTGTTTTTGAACCCAATCAACGACGAGTACTTTTGTTAGTATATATATATATATATATATATATATATATATATATATATATATATATATATATATAATGAAATAAAAATTACAATTAAATTTATCAAAATGATCCAAGATTGTAAAACTAAAGTATATTATAAATATTAAAGAATTAATATTTATAAAGTAATCTCAACCAGATGTAAAAGCTCGATAAAACCAAATAGGAGGTAGAACTTATAATAAGAGCAAATAGAATTTTACCGTCATTGGATAATTTACCTTTTACCTGACTATCCATTCACGTGAAATCACCCTTTTCTTCACCTAATTCCCTCTGCTTCACTTTTTGTTATCAAGTAAGATCTTTGACTTATTTGCAGTTTCATCAAATACTTTTGTATGCAAAATCCGATCCCGCATTTTGCTAATTCCTACCCTCTGATGAGAATGAAAGTATTTCGAAACTCCGCGGATTAAGGACTATCCACTTATTAAGTGTTTCCTTTTCACATTAAATATGTTTTTAACATTTTTTACTAACTATTTGCTCATATATATATATATATATATATATATATATATATATATATATATATATATATATATATATATACACGAGTAAATAGTTAATAAAACATGTTAAAAACACTTTGACATAAGGAAAGAAGGAAGTCTCTGAAGGAGCACGAGAGGTGTAGGAGAAGTAATCAAGTTAGAACACCAGAGTTGATTGCCCAAATAAATAATTTCATGGATAAAGGTCGTCATGTGTCTAAAGAAACAATAAGTGCTCAGTTTGATGTCAGTGTGAGAACTGTACACGCAATTAATCACGAGGAACTGAAGATGCGGAAGATTTGCGCGAAATTTTTCCCAAGTGTGCTCAGAAGAGATTAGAAACTATTTGACCAAGGTGGCATCAAAACACCCCAAGAAAGTTCTTCGCACTTCCTATAGTCCTTTGACTTTTGTTTATTCTCTAAACACAAGGAAAACCCTAGAGACTGTCTTCATAAGGCAATTGAGGAGATGAAAGCTACTGTCATTGACACGTGCACACAAGAGGAGTTCCATGAGGTGTTCCAGAAGTTGTTGGAACGGTATAACAAGAGCATTGCAACAGGAGGAGATTACTTCGAAGGAGACTAGTTTCATTTAAGTTTCTGATCTTATATGAGAACCTTTGGGAAAAACTTCGCGCAAATGTTTTGCATCTTCAGTTCCTCGTGATTAATTGTGTGTACAGTTCCCACACTGACATCAAACTGTGCACTTATTTTTTCCAGAGACACAAGGCGGTCCTTATCCATGAAATTCTTTATTTGACTAATCAATTCAGGTGTTCTGACTTCCTTGCTCCCCCATACTTTTTATCATCCATCACAGACTCCCTGCATTCCTTAAATCTCTTATGCTACTCAAAACCCGATGTTCGATTCATATAAGATGGCCCCAAAGTAGTCTGAAGCCTTCCATGCGCATCTGTTTCATTTTTTCCAAGTTTTAAACAGAATATCGTTCTTCTAAAGTGTCCTGACATCCAGATTGCATTTTTGAAACTTACCAGCTGTGACAATCAGGCTTTAGTAAAGTGTATTTCAATTCCTTTTGTAGCTGTTCATTTGAATCTGAAATCATAGAAGGTCTGTCATCTCATAAGATGTGTAGAAATAACATACTGAATTTTCAAGAGTCTACGACAATTTTATATACTTGAACAAAAATGTCTGGAAACTTATTGAAGGCACATCATATTTTGTTGATGAATTATTGAGATGAGGATTACTTATTTGTATTATTTGAGTTATCCAGATTATTTGAGTGTTATTTCGGTTCACAAAAATCACAAAAATAAAATATATAATATTATTTTTTAAATTTAAAAGAAGAAATAAGAAATTACACAAGGAATAAAACACAAAAATTATAAGAATGAAAAAATATTGCATTAAAACAAAAATTCCAAGAAAATCACAAAATAACCCATAGAAAAGAAAAATCATTAAAAAACATTAAAAAATATTGAACTAAAAATACTCCTCCAAAACCACAAAAATCACACAAAACTAACCCCAAAATATAGGAATTATTTTTGAAAAATTAGAAAAAATTAATACACAATAGATAAAAAGTACAAATATTACTCCTCAAAATCATCAGAATGTAAAAATATTACATTACAACAAAAATGGACAAATAAACAAACAAAAAAAAAGTCACAAAATAAATCACAGAAATAAAAAACCATTAACAAAAATAGAAGGAAAAAATATTTATCTGAAAATCACAAAAATCACGAAGAGTGACAAAAATAAAAAATAACCCAAAAATAACGTATCAAGTTTTCAAAAATAAGAAAAATTACAAAAAATTATGAAAAAAAAAAAAAAAATGAAAAATACAAAATCATAAGAATAAAACGATGACTTCAAATCATAACAATAAAACGATGACATAAAGAAGATGCCTTCAAGAGAAATTCTTCCATTAAATAATCAGACATAAAAACGGAAAAAAAAGAATAGAAAAGAAAAAATACAAACGTACAAAGCAAATAAATAACGAACTGTAATAGTTATCTAGTTTAAATCCAAAAGATACGGTTCGGGCTACAAAGATATTAAGGAACCGACTATCACCCAGTTGGAGAACCTTCAGTAAATGACAGTAAAGTAGAAATTGCGCGATTGGGTTCTTTTCATAGCGGCCATATTGAATCGAAAACGAGACTCTCAAAGATTTACATGCTTTAATTAACCGAAACCGAAACACGTCGTCAATCGCTCCAGAAGCCACATTTTTATGATACCAAGGCTGAGTTAATGGACGTTTTTTAACCTAAGGGTCTTTCATTTATATTTTAATCACACGAAGTTACATGCTAAAATATTCCTGTAACAGAGCGCATATGAGCGCGTGGAAAAATATCAGCAGGCGCTGTAAGATAGCTGGCTTGTGAGGATATTAGCAGCAGTAGCCGAAAATAATGCACATATGCAAATTAGGAAGTGTGTGAAATTAGGAAAGCTTCACGTGATCGGTAGAAGAAAAAATGCGGTGTGAAGTCAAAGACGGGAAATGGCCGTCTACTGTCAAACGATCCTTTATCTCGCTTAGAGCTGTGACAACAGCATATTCTTTTCATTGTTTTGACTCTTGAGTATATATATGTTAATATCTTATATGTTTTATATAGACGGACGTGTTCCTCGGTTGATTAAGTGTGTCTGTGTCGGATATATACCCGAGAGTCAAAAGAATGAAAAGAATATTCTGTTGTCATAGCCTAATCTCGCTAAGTCAATCCCCCCACCTATGTAAAAATACATATAATATAATTAAATGATAACGTTAGAATGAAAAGGGTAGCATTAATAATTCCAGCAAGCAGTCAGTATTACGCTATTAGAAAGAAAGAGTAGTAGTAATAGTTCCAGCAAACAGTTATTAAATGCTATATTAGTTGGTTGGTTGGTTGGTTGTTTTTGTTTTACGGCATATCAACCCTTTTCGGGTTATTTAATGGCGAATCCAAAGATTTTGAAGAAAATTTTTTTTAATAGAATATATTTGTTGTTTTCACGTCGGTTTCTATTTAACCCATAGTTGGGACCCTAACAGGTACTGCCACTCCGGGTCAGAGTGGTCCTGGGAGCAATGGTAATTAAAGGGTGGCTCCACACTCCCCAAAGGCCACAAGCTGAGGCCTCACCACTGGATATAGTTTAAGGTCATATCCAGGACCCCCATTGAGGGACTTTTACCCTCTGCAGGGGGACAGTCGGCGTATTCTAATGCCCCACCGACAGGGCCAGCTATATTAGTATGAATAGTTTTTCCGAGTGGAAAACTCTTAAGGATCAATTTTGTAAAAAAAAATATTTTTTTCAAAATCAATATTATGTTAAAATATATAAAATAATATCTGAAATGAAGCAGAAGAACATGAAGATTATATAAATATTTTTAACTTTTATATATATTTAATTTTAAATAAGAATGTCAATACATAATGTACTAATAATAGTAGGGGTGATAAGTAATAAAATGCATTCATCCTAATCGTATAAATACAACACTGGTGAATTAAAAAAGAATCCATTTTGAATTTGGAAACAGACTAATCTCACAGGTAAGGAAGACATTTTTTATAACATGAATAGGTAGCCAAATTAATTAAGAGTAGGAAACTAGATCTAATATCTGTAAAAAAAGAAGAAGCTTGTTCTTGTGATTAAGAGAGGGGTGTTTGATCAACAATGCTTGGGGGGCATAATTTAATATACTGCTTTGTTTTTAAATCTCCGAAACAGTGTTTCATGGTAGATAACTGATGATCCCTTAAATTAACATAAGGACTATAGCGAATTCCAGAGAGCAAGGTGATGCATTGATTACAGGTGATTAAATGACTTACTGACTAAATAGTTTTCCAAGGAATGATAAAAATATAACAATTAAATAAGTTTTTTTATATACTTTTAAAGATAAAAACACTTCTAAGTTTCTAAGTTTACAAACAGGCGGTTTGAGCACTGTAAAAATTTAAATAGACATTCCGACGGGTTGTGGGCGTCGCTTCCGTGGTCGAGTGGGAGAACTGCCGACTGTCAACACGACGGTTCTAGGTTCAATCCTTGGCTTGGGAGAGATGCTAGTCTAGCGGTACTGATGAGTTGTGATACAACGAAACAGGACTGTATGTCGATAACTACAAATATATTTTAAGGCCCCCTCTTTGGGTAGAGCACTGTCGTGAATAATCTCACCCGCTACTTAATTGGCTGAAAAATGCGACGCTCGTTGTTTGTTTGTTTATAAACAGGCGGTTTGAGCACTGTAAAAGTGGTGGCGGATGTCTATTAAAATAGACATTCCGACGGGTTATTTGCGGGCGTCGCTTCCGTGGGAGAACTGCCGACTGTCAACACGACGTTTCTATCTTCAATCCTTGGTTTGGGAGAGATGGTAGTCTAGCGGCACTGATGAGTTGTGATACAACGAAACAGGACTGTATGTCGATGACTATATATATATATATATATATATATATATATATATATATATATATATATATATATATACATATCCCTGAGTGGCTTCCGGGCCTTGATAAATGGTGACCACTGTGTAATATATATATATATATATATATATATATATATATATATATATATATGGAAAGATTATGAATATAAGAGAACTTAAACAACGAAACCGAAGTGATAAACTCCCCCCCCCCAATAAAAACCTGAAGGAACCGGCCTAAGCTGATATCACACAGAATAGCTGTAAAAAGTTAAAGAGAATAAAAAGGCATAGGAAAGAGAAAGCACTAGCCAGGCCTTCACTGAAAGAGTGCGAGGAGTACTGGTATCTTGAAGATAGCTTATCGCCACCTAAATCTCAGAAAAGTTCAGTGGCCTTTGTCACTGAGAAATCAATGATAGGCGGCTGTTGCAATAATGCAAAATCATTTATAATTTTATTTCTAAAGAGAATCCTGGAAATCTAGAGAAAATTTGTTATCACTCAGACTCCAAGTTACACGATCGATGAACAATAATTGATTATGACCTGAAAACTGTTGGTGAGTAACTACTACTACTACTACTGCTGCTGCTGCTGCTACTACTACTACTACTACTACTAATGATAATAATAATAATAACAATAATACTAATGATGATAATAATGATTGGTTGATTGTTTTTGTTTTACGGCATATCAACCCTTTTCAGGTTATTTAATGCCGAATCCAGTGATTTTGATTTTTTTTCTAATAGAATACATTTGTTTTTTTAATCAAATCAGTTTCTATTTAACTCATAGTTGGGACCCTAACAGGTACTACCACTCCGGGTCATAGTGGACCTGGGAGCAATGGCAATTAAGGGGTGGCTCCTCACTCCCCAAAGCCCGCAACCGGAGGGCCTCACCATCGGATATAGTTTAAGGTCATATCCAGGACCGATAATAATGATGATAATAATAATGATAATAAATAATATATATATTTAAATATAATCGTTCTTTTGTTATCCTTTTAAAACCTTTTTTCTTTCTTTCGTTTTTCTTCTTTCGTTCATTTCTTTTTCCCCTTTTTTCTTAATTTATTTCTTTTTTCTTCTTGCCTGATTTTCTTTCCTTTTTTTTCTTACTTTTCTTTTTATTCTTCCGTCTTTTCTTCTTTCGTTCTTTATTTCCTTCTTTTTGACTTTTATTCTTTGCTTATTTCTTTCGTTTTTCTTTATTGTGTTCTTTCATTCTTTTCTTCTTTCCTTCTATATTTTTTTTATTTATTATTCGTTTCTTTCTTTATTTCCGTTTTATTGTACGTTCTTTCTTTCTTTTTTCTTTCTAACGTGTCCTCACCAGCCTCGTTCTGGATTTTAGAAAGAACCATAGCCTCGTTCTCGTTTCTGTTTTGTTTTATGAACCACATCTTCCATCAACTTCCACTCCGGTTATCGCATGGCTTTTTCAATCGACGATGGCCTCCAGTCAGCACACAGCGGCCTCCCATACACAAGAAAATGGTTTTATCTCGAGATGGTAGATTGAAGAAGATGAAAAAACAATAACAAAACAATAACACACAAAATAAAGGGAAGACCAGACAATGGGATGTGTCTCTTTGTTATCAAAGAACCTGCGGAAGTCTTTATTGGTCTTCTGTTAAAACTTTGTGGATAATTCGAAATACAAGAGAAAATGGGAGACGGGAATCTGAGGCCTCGAAACAATTATCCCAACGTAATGAATTGTATAAATCTAAACGTTTACTGATACATTTTTGGTAACCTATTAAAGAAAGCATCAGTTTCATTTATATCTTTCTTTATCTATGTATCTACGAACAGGGAGATCCGACGTTGCCTGGGATTGAATGATGGTCAACGAACGTTTCACACTCCTCTATATAAAAAAAAAAAAGTCGGTGAAATCGCCCATTTTAAAAAAATCAAATCGATTTATTGGCTGCTCTAGTGTGGGACCTATCGGGATGCACTTGGAGGAAAATTCACGTGCCTCCTCCCTGTGATTTAGTCCACAATACACTGTAGTCTACATTGCACTGTAGAGAACCCACTGTTGATTTTATAAAATTATTTTTTATACTATACTAGCAGGTTACCCGGCGTTTCCCGGGCGTAAAATACACATAAATATTATATTTTAATTGATAAAAACTGAGACATGTGCGTGCGAGTATTATATGTTTTCTAAACAATTTAATTCATTGTAAGTAAAAAATATATATATACTCGAGCTGAGATCGAAACCAAAACATAAAGATAGTGTATAAAATACGATAACCATTAGGCAAGTTTGACACGTATTTTAAAAAAGTTTTCAAGCCTACTTATTCTTAACATAAGTAATCTGTCATGTGAACGATTCACGCATGCGCATTCGTGAAACAGTTGAGAAACAGATAAAAATCCGGTGACCCCTTCCCGTGTTCTAATTTTTCATTTTTCACTCCTTCCCAGTTCTTTTTTCAGGAAAAAAAAAAAACAATTAAAAAGTTGTCCACAGGTCTAAATACCCTATATACCAAATTAAAAGTCCACATTCTCACTTTTATGAATGCATAATGGTTTTAAAGTCAATTATCATGCTTCAATTGTGCTTTAAGCAGAAACATTAATTTCGAACGTGCCCCTGTCATATCAAAAAACCTACTGCTGATTTTATATGCCCGGCCTTACTGCTTGTGCGGTGATAATGGTTTGTATTTAAGTTTAAAATGCAAAGGTCAATTTTCATGGCTCAATTGTGCTGTAAACAGAAACATTCATTTCGAATGCGCACCCATCATATTAAAGAACTACTATGTCTGGCCTTTCGGCTTGTGTGGTAATAAAACTTTCCAAATATACCTGTGTGAGGTGTTAACTTTGGTCAAAATCGTCTGTTTCTTCTTTCATCGGATTATTTTGATTATCGATACTTATCGAAGACATTCCGATACAAAACTTAAGAACACTGGCAGGCACATAAAGTACGTTCGTGTGAAATTTCATAAAAACTGACCCAAACTAAATTACTCACTGAGACACACACATACATAGAAAAAGGGCATCACCTACTAGTTTTCGAAGCCGGTTTTGAACTTTGTCAAGACTGTATATGATGCAACAAATGCTAAAAAATAAATATCTCGAATAGCTACCCTATGTTTTTTTTGTTCATTCAGCTTACTTTTTTCTTTTCAAATTTTTCATGGTAGTTTGGTGTTAGATTTTTACACTGAGATACAATTCAGGCGAATGCTATAAAGCAAATGGCTAGAATAGTTACTGTTTTTCTTTCTCTACTTTGTTGTGATACGCTATCTTCGACACTTTCAAAAGCAAGTTAGTTTTCACAGGAACGTGTTAACTCAAAATATATTCAACTAATGAAAGTCGTTTTCAACTCGAAAAGTAATTATCTTGTATCAAATTAACCAAACCTACAAAAATAGTAACTAACAAACGGAAATAGAACTTCTAGGGTGACACGTGCGCATGTGTCAACTTTCGTCAATAACGGCCACCCTACAAACCTCTGGTGCCACAAGCTGAAATTTCTTTAAGTCTACTATATCTCTAGTGAACTCATCCACGGAGAAGGTAAAAATACATACAACGGAATCGGTAACGAACTTTCTCGCGCTTTTGTTTATTTCATATTCAAGAACTTTAAAACTTCTTAACAAGCTCTGGTCTTTCAAAGTATATTTTATGTTTCTGTAAAATTATTGATTTATAAATATATTTTGTTCTTGTCATTCTTAGTTATCACCTACAAACTGGTATCTCATTCATAACATCCATGTTTTACAATCTTTTTTATTCATCAATTTAACAATTGTTAGTGCTACTCATCGCTCTTTTTCCAAGATGTTATTTTCGCCCAAATAAACTACTTCTTATACAGCATAATTACGTTGACACACCGGTTCCCGTTAGATCACCGAAGTTAAGCAACATTGAGCCTGGTCATTATATATATATTTTTTTCAATTTACACCCCAAACAAGGCACAGTGCCATTTTGAAGTAGGGGGCTACTACTGCGGACATAAGTTGCAGGGGTATTATGAAGGAAGATGAGTAGCAAGATGTCTATACACATTACACCTGAACCTCTGCACGTTAGTACAGTTGGGAAAGCAGAATCCCGGAAGGGAGTTCCAAAGTCTAGTTGTTCTGGGGAAGAAACTATTGTAGTAGAATGCTTTCTTACACCTAGGGATCTCTACTGTGAAGGGGTGGGATTTCGTTGCTTGTCGGGTATACAAAATAGTGACCATTTAGGAATTCCAGGTGCTGGATGTGCTCTCCGCTTATCCTGGCATTGTTTCCAGTCGTCCACAATTTATTCGTTCACCAGCTCAAGCAGTGACGATCCAGAAGTGTGGTTGATGATTGCGTAACCCTTGTCTCATAATTACATACGCAGCTGACTTTACAGGGAGTATCCACAATTTTTCGGGAATGAACGGAGGCATCGATCCACACTACTTCTAGGCAAGAGCGACACTAAACATATGTTTCATCTGAACCAATAATCATCAGTGTGGATAGGGAAAGTCGAATACGCTTTAACACCTACGTATAGCTCTCTTAAGTGGTTCACATAAACAATGTACAGAATCTTAAATTAATATATTTCCAAACACGTGCCAGGCGTTTGAATCCAGCAACCGTTGCTATAGTTTTCTTTAGCCACACTGATGAATTTTATTAAGAAAAAAAAAATGTATAATAATAAATAAATAACGGATGTACATAAATCTAAGACAATGGCGGAATCGGTAGTAAATGACCTCCAGATCGTAGTGGAATAGGGAAGTAAATGGATGGTAACATTTAATGCTAGTAAGATTAAGCTGCTATTCTTTAACAATTACAAGATGCCTCTCCATCCATGACAAATAAAACCCTACCTGAGAATTCTTCCTTTTAACTTCTCAGCTTAACATTCACAGACAATATGAACAGGAACAAATACATTGAGGACATTGCGAAGCCTGCTGCAAAGAAGATGGGATCCCTCTATTGTGCTAGAAGACTACTCACACTTCAGAGTATTCCGTACATCTACAAGGCCACCATTCGCCTATGCATGGAGTATTGTTGCCACGTCTAGGCTGGTGCATCTGCCACTAATCTCTCTCTCCTGGATAGGGTCCAAGAAAGAGTTTACAATGTAATATGTCCAACTTTATCAACGTTGCATGTCTGTGCCTGTTTTACAAATATTTTTTATGGAATGTGCCCTGATGAACTCGTTCCACCTGTGCCCCCTCGACGTAGATGCCCCGACAAACCCGCTTAGCAACAAAATCACACCCCTTGACTGTTGAGGTCCCCAAATGCCAAAAAGCTCTTTATTCTAATAGTTTATTTCCTTATAATATATACCAATCCGTATTTAAGAAGCACAATGTAATTACAGAGCAATATAGTGAATGAATGACAAAAGTTTAGTTGACTTTATTTCTAAAATTCAAAATGGCGCAATGGAAACATATTATAAGATATTTACAGCTTCTCTTTCAATTTTCGGATTTTAATCATGTCAAAACGCATTTATTTCCTTTTGACGGATTGATTGTTGCTATTTCTTCTCATGAATTAAGGGCAAAATAGATTCACTAGTTGATATAATAATTAAGTGACTGATTTTGCGCTACGAAACACATGCTGCCAAGATTGTAAATGTCGACTGAATTAAAGAAATAAATTATAAGATGGTTAACATCATGAATTTTGGAATATAGATTTTTGTCATTCATTTACTATATATATATATATATATATATATATATATATATATATATATATATATATATGCACACACATACGCACACACACACACACACACACATATATATATATATATATATATATATATATATATATATATAATAAGCGTGTATGAACGAATATTGAGCCATTGTGCAAGTCTGCATTTTGAATAGGCTGTTTTCGATTATGATATATATATATATATATATATATATATATATATATATATATATATATATATATATATATATATATAATGCATCCACCTGTTTGTGCCAATATATATATATTTCAACATCATTGCGATTTCTGCCTCCCGGGACAAACACAAGCTATTCATGGCTCGTTGATCATTCAATTTCAACAAAACTACTTGGCTTTCGGATAGTTCATCGCGCATGCGTAGATGTCAAGAAGTTTTACTTACGCCATCTTTGTTGCAATGGTGGCCGATTGACTAAAACTAGGACAGACGAAGAAGAACAAGAAGAACAAGAAAAAGAACGGAATTAAGAAGAGAAGGAAGGAGCAGCGTTAAGGAACAAGAAAAATGAGACTGATATAAAGAAGAAAGAGGAGGAGGATGAGAAAGGAAGTAGAAAATAAAGAAGTGAGAGTGTATAAAGAACAGGTGGCGGTGGCTAAGTGGTTAACGACACGGGCTAAAAATCTGGTTATGCCAAGTTCGAATCTAGTTCGTTCCACAGAAACTCTTTAACTTAGGATATTGGCCACCTTCACATTATTCCGTAAGTACTCGATGTTTTCTTCAAATTTTTTTTACTTAAACATCGGGAAACAAATACCGAGAATAAAATAATTTGATTTATACAAAATATGAATTAATAGATAATGATGATGATGATGATAATAATAATAACAACAATAATAATAATAATAATAATAATAATAATAAAAATCTTAACAGACATTATTAGAGATCAAAACAATCTAACCTTTGCGAGGCCAAGACAGTAAGTTCAAAATCTTATGTCGAAACAAACCTCAAAATAATGGACCGACTAAACCTGGATAGAAAGTCAGATTGGAAACCCAAATCAAAAAAGACAAAAAAAGAAGCCAGAAGGGTAGAGAAGATTAAAGATAACAGAAAAAGAAGGAAAAACGGAAATATAACTCATGAGGGCCTAAATAAAAACACGAAGAACTAAAACCAAAGATAGCAAAAAAAAAAAAAAAAGAAGAAAAAAGAATATTGAGACGATATAGATACAAAGCGGAACAGTACAAACAAAATTAAACCTTTGGAAACAACGAAAACCAATTGATTTAAAATGTAAACTAAGAGAGAACACAAACATATACTAAACTTTACTTGAGCAAGACATGAGAAAAACAAATAGATCAAATAGCAATGTTGAATGGCTGAAAGGCATGAAAGGAAGTGACAGCAAATCAAAGAGACAAAAATAAAACTAGTAAGGAAAACCCTAATCTCTTCGCAAGCCATCCATCCTTCGCTGCTTCTGATATTTTCTCATGCGCTCATATGCACTATTTTATTTATTCTTTAATAACATGGACCAACGTCCAACAAAATAAAATATCTATTCATGATGCCAACAAACTAACGGACGAATTTAACCTATGATAAAGATAAGTGTGAATGAAACTAAGAGTTTTTTTTACATGGAAGTCCCCAATTATCAAGGCCTGGAAGCCACTCTGGGATAAGGGCTATTGCGTGTACAGTAATCAATGGGATAGTATCGTAGTAATCGTTAGTATTGGAGATTTGATAAAGTGTCTTTCTTAAGATGGCGGTTCATCAGGAATTTGTTTATGTTGGACTTGAAGATATCCAAGTTATAGTCAGGTGGGAAACAAGCAGACGGAAGAGAGTTCCATTGGCATGCACTTCTAAGAAAGGAGCATTGTTCATGGAATCTACGTTTTGGTTTTGGCACAGTTAAAGAGTGGGGAAAATATTTGACAGTGGTTTCAGCTAGACGGGTGTTTATCATGAAAGATTGGCGAGGGGGGACCAGAACACCTTCTTGCCAACTTCCGACTTCAACTGTAATCTTCCCCGACCGTTCTCTCTCTCTGTCTTTCTTTCTCTCTCTTTTTCTTTCTCAGCTGTCCCCAAAGGAAGACTACCCTGTGCTTTCGCCACCATTTCTTTTCACAGCAGTCATTGTCCACATATGCAAATTAATACCATATGTATATTGATAAACCGTCTATAGACGAACGTTTTTCTTTTCTCTTTCATTTCTTGATTGCGTCAACCGACAGGATAGACAGAGGCACTGCCGCTTGTGTAAGTCAGGTTTTTCATTATTTTCACCACAAAGTGGACGCAGTAATATATTCTTATGACCTTGAACTGTTGATAATCAATACGACGGTACAGTAGTATATTTACCAGAGTAATAAGCTACGGATTTGTTTAATGTGAAACAGATTTGCGCAGACTCAACCTCATTCTCTCGCCCTAACAAACCTGATCCAGAGGCAGGACAAGGTCGAGACAGCTGGAGGCCAAGAGGGGTGCGGGAGCTGCCAGAACATTGACGTTACCTTACATACAACGCCTGGTATTCCCAACTAGTTACCCATCTGGTCCTGGCCAAACTCAACATCGCTTAACTTCGGTGATCCAACGGAAACTGGCGTGTCAACGTGATTATGTTGTATATTTATAATAGTGTGTATTATTTACTGAAGTGTAATACAGATTGAGGGGGGGGGGACGCACGATCCTGCGTCACAGGACCATAAATGTAACCCTTCTCTTAACTTGTTAGAAAAGATAAAAATAACAAATGCAAACTGCCTGAAGAATCTCATCCTCATGATCAGTGAAATTAAGTGGCATTTTGTGAATATTTTTAAATATGAAAAAAATAAAAAAATAAAATTGAATGAAAACGATTTTTCTAATACAGAGTAGAGGACGGCCTACATAGACGGCGTCTGCAAAATAGGATTTTTCAGTAGAAACAACCGTTTTGAAATGCGATGATCACTGACGACTAATCAACGTGACCAGAGCAACGAGGGACGAAATCCAGACATTTTGCTTTTCAATAATAATTAGATTTTCAACACTCTGATGCCCGATGTGAATGACAGCGAATTTATCACCAAGATCTTAGATCTTTCAAAGGTATCTCTAATAACTAGCAGGGATACTCGGTGTTGCCTGGGAAAATTGTAACTGATGGGTCTTATTTAGAATAAAACCCAATTAAAATACATAAAATATTTATCATGTATGTATTCATTACGGAACGATGATGTCATATGCTAAAATCAAGTATATTGATCACCTTGTTATATTTTTAAACTAATAGGGCACCCGGCGCTGCCCGGTCATAAAATACGCTTAAATATGATATTTTAATTTATACAGATCTGTTATTTATGATTATAGAACCAATTATCCATTGATTATTATATTGTACCCAATATATATTCGTGGTTTGAAAAGTTTTAAAATATTACTTACATACCATCAGCTAGAATCGAAACAAAAACATTTAGCGCCCTAGCCTTAGTCACTACCGTTTTAGCTGTCATAAGACGAATAAGATATAGCTAAGAACCAACCTTAACGTATAAATGTTTATTTGCGCATGCGTACATTTAGTTGACTTAAGCTTCCTAAATTCCAATTTTTTTCCATTTTGAATCCATAGCAGCTTTTTTACCGGGATATATATATATATATATATATATATATATATATATATATATATATATATATATATATATATATATATATATATGAGAGCAAATAGTTAATAAAACATGTTAAAAAACACTTTGAAAAAGAGTTAAAAACGAACTGATCTCTTTCTGTAAACATAAGTCCAAATTTAATTATGGTAATTTTGAAATTACCTAGCTATTATTTTAACCTTTCAGATAGATATATAATTTTTCTTTAACTTTATCGTTTTTTCTACATACTTTCTTAATACTTTATAACTGAATAATCCTTTATTTTTATTCTTTATTTCTTCTTTGCTTGGCCGGGGTTTTTCCGTTTTTGTCTTTAAATATTGATTTTATTATTTATCTATCAAATATATCAATCTACCCACACATTCATATCCCTTTTTTTTTACAAGGAGGTCACCACTTATCAAGGCCCGGAAGCCACTCAGGGATAATGGTTATTGCATGTACAGTACATTGTACGTTAGTGTTGAGATTTCATAAAGTGTCTACTTAAGGGAGCGGTTCATCAGGAATTTGTTTACGTTGGATGTATATTTACTTATATTTTACTATATGCATTTACTTACATACTTACTTGCTTTCCCGAAGTTGCAGATACCGGCCATCCTCTTCCCTTTAAAAATTTTTTATTCTTTTATTTTATATTTTATTTTTTATTCTTTATTTTTCATTTTATTAATTTATTAGTTTTTTTCCATTTAATGTCTTTTAATAACTCTTGCTGACATTTTCTTAATAACCGGTACATTTCAGTTGACCTCTTTTTTTTTGCCCTATATTTTTCGCGCCTTTTAACGCCATCTTGTCTGGGTCATTTTGACATTTGCTTTTCTATTTTATTTAATCCTATTACGATTTAATCTTTTTTTCTCTTCTTCATTGATTTTTCTTAATTACACTTTGTCTCGGCAGCCGTGTTAAACGCATATCTTATTTTTCTTTTATTAATATTATTGGAATTTTCCTTGCACATATTTGTGAATTATTCCACGGATTTCGGCCTTTTGGATTATTTTGGACCGTCGTTCAATCACGCGATTTCCTTGGATTTTACTTGTGTGAATGGAAATTTAATTAACTTTCTTGGATTTACTTTTTTGGATTTTACTGTTATTGGATACTTTACTTTTCACTAGACTATCCATTCACATGAAATCATCTTTTTCTTCACCATATTCTCTCTGCTTCACTTTTTGTTATCAAGTAAGATCTTTGACTTACTTGCAGTTTCATCACATACTTTTGTATGCAAAATCAGATCCCGCATTTTGCTAATTCCTACCCTCTGATGAGAAGGAAAGTATTTCTTCGAAACTCCGCTGATTAAGGACTATCCACCCATTAAGTGTTTCCTTTTTTAGATTAAATATGTTTTTAACTCTTTTTCAGTGTTTTTTTAACATGTTTTATTAACTATTTGCTCTTATTATAAGCTCTATCTCCTGTTTGGTTTTATCGAGCTTTTACATCTGGTTGAGATAACTTTATAAATATTAATTCTTTAATATTTATAATATACTTTAGTTTTACCATCTTGGATCATTTTGGTAAATTTAATTGTAATTTATATATATATATATATATATATATATAAACGACATATATATTAATATATATATATATATATGCAGAGAGAGAGAGAGAGAGAGAGAGAGAGAGAGAGAAAGAGAGAGAGAGAGAGAGAGAGAAAGGGAGGGAGAGACAAGAAAATCGAATTGAGGAGCAAGCAAAAAAAAAAAAACTCTCTCGTCACCATCTTGAAAAATAAAAAATGGCAGGTAAGCCACAATAATTCAAACTTGCGAGGTCAGCC
>NC_136523.1:29026020-29046020 GCF_053919585.1 Euprymna scolopes
TTTATTTATTTTTTCGAGAAAGAAAAAAAAAAGTTCTTACTTTTGTGTGAAAAGTTGGGGAATATTTGCAACTTTTTTTTGTAATAGTATATTTTTGTCTTGTTTTCCCTTCTTTCAAAAAAAAAAAAATGCTATCACAAAAAAAGTTGCGAATATTCCCATTATGTAGCAGAAACAAATGGTACTTTTTTCTTCCATGAATCAATGCCTCTCTCCTGTGCTATTTGGTCACATATTGGCCAATTAGGGGTACGGCGCATTGATCCTTCCTATCCCCTAAGAAATTCGGCCAGCATCCGGTTTGAGGAATAAGAACTCGTCCTTACTGAGAGATACACCAAACAGAACGGACCTCCTTTTCTTCGCTCTCTCCACCTGGTGTTATTTCTATCGGTATCAACGATTCCACGGGGAATAACTACCGCGATAGCACCAGGTAGCCGGAGTCCAGCTTTTGACAAGGAACATATCACATTCTCCTTAATAAACCTTTTCTGTGTTACATTTTATGAAGTTGTTGCGTTCGTCATTTCAGAAGCTTGTATTGAATCATTTATTTTATTAGGCTGTGCGCTAAAAGCATCTCAACCCTAAAAGTAAGTTATATCTCATACGATTGGCGAATCTCTCGACGGAGGCTTACTTTCTAGGTCAATTGCTCTTGGCATATCAAAGGCCTTTGATAGGGTATGGCATAAAGGCTACGGTATAGCTCAAAACGTCTTTTCAATTATTAAATCATTTATCTCTGATAGGTTCATAAAAGTAGAAGTTGATGAGCATAAATCAGAAGCTCACGGTGTCAATGCTGGTATCCCTTAGGTGTTCATTCTGGGTTCAACTCTCTTCCTGATCTACATCAATCATCTCCCAAATCACATCCTAATATCATTCATTACAGACATTTATGCTGACGACACTACAATCTATGGCAACACATCAAAGGCTGTAAACAACCAAGTTCTCTCTGATTATCTCTTCTCTGGTCTTGAGCATATGGTGCGATGGGGGAAAAGGTGGTCGATTAATTTTAATGCATCTAAAACCAAGCTTCTATCTTTACATCGTCAACGCTCTGCTCCTCGTCTATCATCAATTAAAATGAATAGCTCTCGTACTGAGAGGGATCCATGTTTTGATAAGCTTCTAGGTCTGACCTTTACTCCTGATCTAAGATGTAACACGTACATCAAATCCATTGCTAAGGCTGCTGGAAAAAATGTTAAGATCATTCTACAGCTCCAGTAGATATCTCATTGGTAAAGCAATCCTCTACCTGTATAAGAGCGAAGTACGTCCAAGGATGGAGTACTGTTGCCACCTCTAGGCAGCAGCTACTCGAAGCAATTATCCTGCCTTGACAGAGTTCAACATAGATGGGGGATGCTTTTTCTTTTTCCTGCAACTTTTTTCCAAGAGACGTTGCGAAACTGTTTTTGCTTTATCTTTATTTTCATGGCAAGTGCTCATCTGA
This sequence comes from Euprymna scolopes, assembly GCF_053919585.1. Classification (NCBI taxonomy): domain Eukaryota; kingdom Metazoa; phylum Mollusca; class Cephalopoda; order Sepiida; family Sepiolidae; genus Euprymna; species Euprymna scolopes. Next base: position 29,027,495 of record NC_136523.1, read on the forward strand.
GCTCCAATCTATGCCTTCCCTGTCTGTCTTTCACGAAAAACACTCGTCTAACTGAAACCACTATCAATAATTTCCTCATCTTTTATCTGTGTCTCAACATAAACATAAATTCCATGAAAAAAGGTTCCTTGTTAGATTTGCATTCTTGTGGAACTCTGTTCCGTTTTCCTGCTTTTCAACTAACTACAATATGGTAGTCTTCAATTCCAACATAAACAAGTTCTTTATGAGCCGCCCCCTTGAGTAATCCCATTTACCAAATTTTCACTACTAGCGATTAATACGATATTTTCTCATGGACAACCGTACACTCATAAACTCTTATTTTCGAGTGGCCGCATGACCTTGATAAATTGTGAATCCTTTGTAAAAACAGAGACAAAACTGAGGCAACTTCAGCGAGGCATTTTTAAAATAGTATAGCAGGAATGATACCAGGCCTATATATCTTCGAGGTGTCTATGTGTTTTTAATTTATCCTCGAGTATCCTTCGGGCCTTGATAAGTGGTGACTCTTTTGTATAAAAATATTTAATTAAAAATTGACATAATAATTATATGAATGATTCTGCGCCATGAAACAGGTACTGTCAAGTACTGAACATTTCAACATACTTAAAGAAATAAACGGTAAGATGGACATCTTGAAATATGGAATATAGAATTTTTGTCATTTATTTGTTATATGCTCTGTACTTACATCGAGCTTCATAAATTAAAGGATTGGTATAAATAAAAGGTGAAATATAATTGAATAAACATTTTTATTTATTTATTTATTTATGGAGACATATAGAGAGAAAGAGGAACGAGGAGAAGGGAAAAGAAAGGTTAAATAATGACACGAAAGACAGGGAGAGAATGAATGAGTGAGAGAAAGAGGGAGAAAGAGAGAAAGAGAGAGAAAGAGAGAGGGAGCAACCGAGAGAGATCATGAAGAGATAAAATGTGTGCATGTTTGTATATGTGTGTGTATGCGTTTGTGTGCATCCGTGCGTGCGTGTGTGTACAAGAGAGAGAGAGAGAGAGAGAGAGAGAGAGAGAGAGAGAGAGAGAGAGAGAGAGAGAGAGAGGAAGAAAAAATCCTTTTGTCGCTTATCATGCTTCTCTTACCCCTTTCATCATCTGGAACCCATCGTTGCGTTTGAACCGCGATATTAACGCTTATTCACCGGCTTTCCTAACGAGAACCACGCCCCTCCCTTGTGGAATTGTGGGGTAATATTAATGATTGTAAGATGGGATGGTGGCCTTCCCTTTTCTACTATCGCACTCTCGTCAGCCTGTTCTCTCTCTTGCTTCCTTACATCCTGGTTCTCTCACCCTTCCGCTTCGCCACCCTATAGCCGACTAACATGACGTTTATCGCCTCCGAAGAATGAAGCGAACGGATAGAGTCGCCCCGGATTATATATATATATATATATATATATATATATATATATATATATATATATATATATATATATATATATATATATTACATATATATATATATATATATATATATATATATATATTAAATAAAAAATTAAAAAGTTAGGAAACTGTGTACACACAAATATGGGTCGGAAGATAAAGAGAAAATAAGCTAAAAATAAAGAAAGAAGGGCATGAGAAGAAATAGAATCAAAGAAGAAAATGTAGATGGCAACGAAGACAGAGAGAAAAAAGGAAAAAAGTAGAGGAAGACACAAAAGAAAAAGAAAAAGAAAGAAAATACATGAAGAAAATAAGAAGAGGAAATTAAAGAAAAAGTAGAAATAGATATTAAAAAAAAGAAGGAAGTAGAGGAAGAAGCCAAAGAAAGGATGGGGTACTGTTACCACATCTGGGCAGGAGCTGCTGGAAGCAACTTATCCTGCCTTGACAGAGTTCAAAGTAGACTTCGTCGTAGCTTAGTGGATGATACCCTTTTCTCTTCCCTACAACCTCTTTCCCACAAAAGGGACGCTACGAGCCTGTCTTTGCTTTATCATTATTTTCATGGCAAGTGCTCGTCTGAGCTCCAATCTATGGTCTTCCTTGCCCGACTTTCATAAAAAACACCGTCTAGCTAAAACCACTATCAATAATTTCTTCCACTCTTTATTTGTACCTAAACCTAAACGTAAATTCTATTAACAAAGTTTCTTTCTTAAACTTGCATGCCTGTGGAACTTTGTTCCGTTTTTCTGCTTTCCAACTACCTACAATATGGTTATCTTCAATCCAACGTAAACAAGTGCTTGATGAGCTGTCTCCTTAAGTAATCCAATTTACCAAATTTTCACTACTAACGGTTACTACGATATTTTCCCATCACTCATTAACTCTTATCCTCGAGTGACCTCCGGGCGTTGATAAGTGGTGACTACTTTGTAAAAAAGAAAAAAGGGGAAAAAATAAAAGAAAAGGGAATAAAAAAAATAGAAATATAAAACAAAATAGAAGAAAACTGAGGAGGAAGAAGAAAAAATGAAAAAGAAATGTAGAAGCAGCATAGAAAAAGAAAAAAGAAAAAGAAAAAGAAAACAGTTACAAAAGAAAAAAAGAAGGAAGAAAAAGGGAGAAAATACAAGAAGAATAAAAAGAATAAAATCAAAAGAAAATTTAGAAAATTGCGAAAGAAAAAAGGAAAGAACGAGGAAAAGATAAGTCAGAGAAAATGAAAGGTTTATTACGAGTAAGAAAAGAAGAAAAAGAGGAAAGGACGCGAAAACGAATAATATGAAGAAAATTAAGGAAGTAAGAAAGAACATTGAGTTGAAAAAAAGATGGTTAGAAGAAAAAGAAGAAGAAAAAGACTTAGAAAAAAGAAGAGAAATTAGAAAAAGAAGTAGACGAAAAAGAAGAAGAAAAGAAAAAGAAGAAAAAATACGAGCAGAAAAAGACGACGAAGTACAAGAATGAAAAGAAGAAGAAAAAAGACAAAGAAGAAGAAGGGTGAAGAGAAAAAGAAGAAAATAGATAAGCAGAAAAAGTAGACGAAGAATAACAAGTAGAAGGAAAAGAAGAATAAGAAGTGTTAGTAGTAAAATACATGAATGTTAATACGTTTTTTTTTAAAGGTCACCACTTATCAAGGCCGGGAAGCCACTCGGGGATAAGGGTTATTACATGTGCAGTACGTTGTATGTTAGTGTTGAGATTTCATAAAGTGTCTACTTAAGGGGGCGGTTCATCAGGAATTTGTTTACGTTGGATTTGACGGCATCAGGTGGGAAACAGGCAGATAAAGAAATATATAGATATATAAATGACGGACTTCAACAACGGATACGGAGAGAATATTTTATTCGACTCCTCACTAACTACCGAGTATATACAACAATGGCCGCTTCCCCACTTCCGACCGGAAAACGCCTCGCTAGCAGGGAGAGTTTTTCAAGGGAGATCACTCACACAGATTAACAAGAAGAAAAAGAAGAATGAGGAGAAAAAGAAGAAAATAGATAAGAAAATGAAGACGATAAAGAAACAGAAGAAGAGGACGAAGAAGAAGAAAAAGAAGAAAAGAAGAAGAAGAAGAAAAAGAAAGAGAAAGAGAAGAAAGTAAGAATAAGGAGAAAAAAATGAAGGAAAGGAAGCGCGCGATGAAGAAGAAAAAAGAATGAAAAGAAAAAGAATTATAAATGAAAAAAAAAAAAAAAGAACCGGAAGAAGAAAGCAGAAGAAATATTAGAGGATGAATAGTAAATGGTGAGAGAGAATAATTAAATAGAAAGAGAAAAAAAAGAAGAAAGGAAAAAAGAAGGGGAAGACTTCTACGATGATGATGAAGAAGAAGAAGAAGAACTAAAATAAAAATCAGAATAAATAAAAAAAATATTAAAGACGTTTGGAATATCAAAGGTTAGAGAAAAAAGAAAGAATAAAAGAAGGAAAGGAAGAAAAAGAAGAAAACGAAGAAGGGAAAAATAAAAAAAACCCAAAAAAATGATGATAACATTAATAATAATAATAATAATAATAATAAAATAATAATAATTATAACGAAAATAACAATAATAATAGTAATAATAATAATAATAATGATAATAATAATAATAATAATAATAATAATAATAATAATAATAATAAATAATAATAATAATAATAACAATAAGATTAACAATAGAACAATAATATTAACAGTAGCAATGATATAACATAATAATAATAATAATAACAACAACAACAACAACAACAACAATAATAGTAATAATAATAATAATAATAATAATAATAATAATTGAATTTAAAAACGTTATAAAAATCAGGCGAATAAATGGAATGAGAAAGAATTGAGGACATTAGATAAAAATGAAAACAAAAGGAAGACTGGAGAAAGGAGGGGGAGGAGATAAAACTAAACATGAGGAGAAAGAGCGAATAAAAGGGAAGGGTAGGAGAAAGAGGGAAAAGTGGAGAAGAAAATACGAGGGAGGAAAAGAAGGAGGAGTTGGAGGAAAGAGAAAGTTGGAGTAAGAATGTTACGGTAATAAAAGAAATTTCGAAAAAAAGTCAAGATAATGAAAAAAGGATTAGAAGAAGAAGAAGAAGAAGAACAAGGAAGACGATGAAAAAGTAGAAAAGAATAGAAGAAACTACAAGATAGAAAGTAGAAAGAGGAACGGAAGTGAGAATAATAAGCTGGAGGGGAACAGTAGAAACAGGAGGAGGAGGGGTAAAAAAATGAAAGAGGAAAAGTAATAGGGAACCAGAAGCAGGAGGATAAGGGAGGGGAGAGAAAAATAGGAGAAATGAAGGAACAACAACAGCAACAACAACAACAATAACAAAAAGACGAGCCGTCGAGCCGCTACTGCCGTTGGCAATAATCTTAAGAATAAAACGCCATAAATAAGAAAAGCGCAATGTAAGTCAAAAAATAAAAATGCAAATAAATAAACGTGAAAGAACGCGGAGAAAATGACGACTACTACTACTACTACTACTACTACTACTACTAGTAGTGTTACTGCTATAGTATCAGCGACCGAAAAATAATATAGAATAAAAAGAAGCAGAGAAAAAGTACATAAAAAGAAGAAGAAAAAGAAGAAGAAGAAAATGATGCTTATGATAATGATGAAGAAGGAGGAGGAAGAGGGGTGAAAGTGGTAATAAAAGGAAGATAAGAGGAAAGAGACGAAGGGTCGACGAGGAGGTAGAAAGGGAGAGATAATGAAAACGAAAAAAGGACGAAAAGTAAAACGAGAGAGAGAGATGACAAAAAAGAATAAAAGGAAAAGAAAGGAAAAGACGAAGAAGAAAGAAGAAGAAGAAGAAGAAGATAAACGCGCAAAGGACGAAAAGGCTGTGAAAATGGATGTAAAGGAAGAAACCGTTTTACAGAAAGAAAGAGAAAAGAAAAACAAGAAAATAAGGAAAAATGAGAAAAAAATAAAAAAAGAATAAAAAGAAAGAATGAATAGTAAAACAAAGAAGGATGAGAAGAAAACAGAAAATAATAATAAGTAAAAAATGTTAGAAAAGGAAGCGAAAAAAAGAAAAAATACGATATAAAAAAGAATAAGACAAATCTAATAAGAAGAATATAACGAAGACAAAAATGAAGAGCTCGAAAAATTGAACAAAGAAAATGAAGAAAAAACGAAGAAAAAAAACAAGAAAAAGAAAAAGGAGAAGAAAAAGTGGAAAGGGATAAAAGAAGAAAGGGTAAACCTACAAGAAGAAAATAAAAAATACAAGAATAAGAAAAAAATACTACTAATGACAAAGCAACTACTACTACTACTACTACTACTACTACTACTACTACTACTACTAATAATAATAGTTATTTTAATGACAATATAATTAATTGAAATTGAGCAAGGAATATAAAAAATATTTAAACCTTTAGCTAATCGTGGTATAAAAAAAGTTGAAGGCCTCTTCGTCCGCAAGAAGAAAGCAATCGACAAAAGATAATGGATGTTGAAATGTCAGGATCTTCGCTGAAAATATGGCTTCCCATACCGGAAGTCAGTCACAACTTCCGGTGTGTGCCGCCATGCTTCTATCTGCACTCCTCCTATCGCCTTTCAGAGCATAATCGTCCAGTTTTATCAAATCCTCGCTTCATAATCCTCTGGTTTGTGCATAATCTGGCTTTTATTTATTTATTTATTTATTTATATTTAGGTGCGACGTTGCATTACTATGAGGAGTTATGTTCGTCGGTTGTTGCTCTGTGTTGAATCATACATACATATATTCGGTGTGTACGCATTAGTGGATCTTTATTAAATATGTATGTACGTGGGAGAGATAGTAAATAGACTTTAATGGTACGACGATTCCAGTATATTTTTACCGATTTCGATACAGTTATCGATTCTGTTCTAAATTACCGATTCTGATTCCTTTTAAATCTTGCTTATTTTTTATTTTTCATATTATCGTTATAATGCGTATATATTTTCGCAAACTTCAAAATGCACATGTTTAGATGTGATCTAAGGATTTTAGTTTTATCGGTAATTTGAAATGAATAAATTATTTATTCTTATATCATCAATAGAAAATTACATTGTAATGAACAAAGAAAAAAAAAAAGGTTTTTGCTTTTTAAAGATAAGTATATATTTTGCCGATTCTGATACCACAAATATTTCGATTTTTGCGACTCCCGATTCCGATTGCAATAAATCGTCCCCACACTTGTAGGCTTGAATAATCGTGTCATTTGAGGGGCGTATGCTTTCTTATACACACTATAACTAATAACCCGCCTCGTATTCCTCGCCCCAGTCTATTCACACGAACACATGAGACTTCTTTAAAGTGGCGGTTTTATTCGCATGAAGACAGAGTGTCCGAGGGAAATGTATGTTACGAGGTTACTCATTATTTTATAAAACATATTGGACGGTTGGTCCCTGTATCACGAGAGAATGAATGAATGAATGAGAGAGAGAGAGAGAGAGAGAGAGAGAGAGAGAGAGAGAGAGAGAGAGAGAGAGAGAGAGCTTTGGCTGGCATTTTTCTAGGTACATATAGTTCGACCACGAACTCCATTGGGTTTTTTGAACAAGCCGTTTTTCGCTACCTTTCACGCAGAGATGTAGATTAAACAGAGACAGAATTCCTTTTTTTTTCAAGCTTAAGTTTGAAATAGCCTTTAGCCTTCTCGCATGTCATACCTAATTCTGAAGTAGCCTTTCGGTTTGTTACATTTAATTTTAAAATGGCCTTCTCAGTTGTTCTACCTAAGTTTCAAATAACCTTTTTGTTTGTCACACCTAATTATGATTTTTTTTTTGTCTCTCATACCTATATTCGAAGTAAACTTTTGGTATGTCACACCTATTTAAAAAAAAAATTGCCTTTTGCTTTGTCTCACCTAATTTTGAAATAGTCTTTGGTTAAATATGCTTAATTTTGGAAATCATCTCCATTTGTTGCTACCTTTCACGCAGACATGCAGCTTAAAGAGAGACAGAATTCCTTTTTTTCACGCCTAATTTTGAAATAGCGTTTTTTTTGTTACCTCTAATTTTGAAATAACCATTTTCTTTGTCAAACCTTATTTTGAAATATCGTTTTTTTTTGTTACCTCTAATTTTGAAATAACCATTTTCTTTGTCAAACCTAATTTTGAAATAGCGTTTTTTTTGTTACCTCTAATTTTGAAATAACCATTTTCTTTGTCAAACCTAATTTTGAAATATCGTTTTTTTTGTTACCTCTAATTTTGAAATAACCATTTTCTTTGTCAAACCTAATTTTGAAATATCGTTTTTTTTGTTACCTCTAATTTTGAAATAACCATTTTCTTTGTCAAACCTAATTTTGAAATATCGTTTTCGCTTACATAATTTTTAAATTACCTTTTGTTTTTTATACTTAATTTTAATATAGTCTTCTTTTTTGTCCTACCTAAGTTTGAAATAACCTTTTTGTTTGTCGCACCTAATTTTGAGTTTTTATTGTCGTCTGTCACGCCTATATTCGAAGTAAACTTTTAGTGTGTCGCACTTCATTTTAAAATAATCTTTTGGTTTGTCACATCTAACTTTGAAATAGCCCTTTTACTTTTTCTCACTCAACATTTAAATAGCCTTATGGTTAATCACACCTAATTTTGGAAATATTCTCCTTTTGTCCTACCTGAGTTTGGAGTGGTCTTTTGGTTTATCAAACCGAATTTTGACAAAGCCTTTAGGTTTTGTATCGGACGGATTTGCAACAAACACAAATAGGAGCGATTCTCGTGGCTAGAGATTTTGAAATACTACCTTTCTTTCAGCAAGTCGGATCTCTAGATCCTTCCAGTTTAGAAACGCTTGAGCATGAGATGTGCTAGCTTCATGTTCATATATTTTTTGGTTTAGTTTCCATCAATTCGTAAAACCCACATCAGCAGAAAAGATCGACAGACCAGTTGAAAAGTCTGCAGCAGAAACAAAGTAAGTCTTCTCTGGAAGGATAATACATCATTCATGTCCTCAAAATTTCCTCATTGTTGCGCAATTCCCGATAGAACCATTTTTTAGTTTTCTAACGTCGCCTTTTGTCTTTGTTCCTGATCGAACTACTTTTTTGAATTCATGATCAGATCCCTGTCGAACAAGCATAGCGCGAATTTTATCATTAATCTAAACTGGCCATAAACCAACATCTGTAAAATCGTTTGCAGTGTATGTTTTCGCGCCAGCTAGTGTTTGTCTTTCCAATTCTTCAACTTCAGGTGCATCATCATCATTGACAGTTTTTAATGTATCAACACTGTCAATGTCGACTTCGGAAGTAACAGTATCAACGTTAGTAATATCAACTTCATCTCCGATTTCAGCATGATTTTCGACTTTCCTTTCGCCCATTTCGGCCATAGAAGTCTTTTCTATGAATTTGCTTCCTCTTCTTTTGTTTTTCACTTTTTACGGAATGCCGCACGATTCCTTCATTCTCTTTATTACAATAACTTCGAAAATTCATGCAAATATTCTGAAAAAAAAATTAAAATTCTATTTTTAAAAATAGCATGGCATTTCTCTTTATAAGCACCTTCGTGTGTTGTTACGTACTCGTACCACAAAATGTGACATGTCCCCCATAAAATCATTTTTCTGAGATACCTAATCCTAAAAATATATATATACATATATATAGAGAGAGACCCGTTACTACTCCCTCACTAAAACAAGAAACTTACGGGGAAGAGTCTTTCATTTTATTTTCTATTTTAAATGTTATGTTTTTGACCAATTTTCCATTCTGTTGAGTATTTTATTTTCTGTTTTTGAGGGTTCAGTTTCCAAACATGCACGCGAAAACAAATCTGAAAACGAAGCTCCTCGTTCCTCCCTCACGAAGACGAAGAGGGGAGTATGTTTCGCTTTTTTTTTTAATTCTTACGACTCTTAAAAAGTTAATATTTAAGGTGAAATAAAGAGCGTTTAAAACTACTTTAATACATTAATAAATGATTCAGGTAGGTTGCAAAGTAACTTTTATAGCCAATGGGAACATTTATTTGTTGTATATTTGATTTTTTTTACCACTTTTTCGAATCTCTCTGAATTGTAAAGCAATCCCCTCCATTAATTAAATACTTTTCAAAGTATTTCCTTATTTAAGAAAATGTTATAGAAAAATACAAGGAATGGGCAACCTTGACTAAAGTCGTACGCAAGATGACGGTCGTGAACGGATGTAAAAGATAGAACGAAATGCAAATTTTAGTGAAACGAAATTAGCGAGTCGACTGTACAGTGTACAGTCTAGCAAGAAAAAAAAATAACATCGAAAAATTATATCCCCCTGATATGGCGATCATAAAATCTGTTTATGGTCGATTTTTATTCCGTACTTGCTTAATGTTTCTACAATTCCAAAATTACGTAATTTTCTGTTACTAATTTTTCGTTGTGTCACTTAATTACCAGTGATGTTTGGAAGTATTTTTCTTGACAGAAATGTTTTGTTTAATTTTTCAACATTTTTTGGAACATATAAATCAACTGCTTTCTTTGAAAAGTTATCCAACTTATTTTAAAACTTTGTTTTACAAATAAAATATATTTACAGCGTATTTTGATGTTATTATAATTTTAGTTTCAGTGATAATTTAAAAACAATAAATATTTATCATTAGTACCAATAATGAAAAATTAAATTAAAAATTTAAAACAATCGGTTTTGGAATCGTAAATTAGGGACACATTTTTCCGATTCCGATACCTCCAACAGTTCCGATTTTTTACAATCATTTCGGTATAAAATAAAATTTTTTTGTTAACTTTTTTATTTTTTCTATTGTCTATTTTTAACCCTTCAAAATGCCTCCTCTGACATGTGCCGCACGTAAAATAGGGACACAATTTTCCGATTCCGATACTGCCAAAAGTTCCGATTTCTTACATTTTCGGTATAAAATTTCAAACTTTTTGTTAGCTTTTATTTAGTTTTATTTTTTTTTATTTTCTATTTTTATCCTAACAAAATGCCGTCCCCTGTTATGTGCCGCTCATAAAATAGGGACACATTTTTCCGATCCCATACCTCAAAAAATTCCGATTTTTTTCGGTATAAAATTTAAGATATTTTGTTAGCTTTTATCTATTTTTATTTATTGTTTTCTATTTTCTATTTTTACCCTCTCAAAATGCCCCCCCTTTATATGAGCCGATCATAAAATAGGGACACATTTTTGGTTTCCGATACCACCAAAAGTTCTGATTTTTTACAACCTTTTCGGTATAACATTTCAACTTTTTTGTTAGCTTTTATTTATTTTTTCTATTTTGTTTTTAACCTCTCAAAATGCCGCCACCTGGCAGGTGCCGATGGTAAAATAGGGGCACATTTTTTCGATTCCAATACCTCTAAAAGTTCCGATTTTTTGCAACTTTTTCGGAAAAGAAATTCCGATTATTTTTTTTAGCTTTTATTTATTTTTTTCTATTTTCTATTTTAAACCTCTCAAAATGCCGCCCCTGATATGTACCGCTCATAAAATAGGTGAATTTTTCTGATTCCGATATCTCTAAAAGTCTTTTCGGCATAAAATTTCAGATTTTTGGTTAGCTTTCATTTATTAAAAAAAAAAAATTTTTTTTACCCTCTCAAAATGCCGCTCCCAGGTACGCGTCTCCCGGGTGGACCGCCTCCGCCCCCTTGCTACGCCACTGGGTTTTGTGCACTCACGCATAAAAACTACCTAAAGTTTGTCTCATTTCCAGTAACGAACAAAATTGCTTTAATATCGTTAAACACGCTTACTAAATTGGCGGATCTTTAATCTGCACGTTTTTTTATCTGAAGTTTTAGTATAAACAAGGCCGATAGCCATTAGTCGCGTGCTCTCGTGTAATGAATGAATGCGTAAATGTAGGATTGACGTGAAATAGATAAACTAAAATGACCGAAAAATAGGCTGAAATGACTTAAATAAATATAAAGTAAATGACTTAGAATGACTTTAATGAACTTAAGAATGAATTGAATGATCTTAAGAATGACTTGAATGCTTAAAAAACAGCTTGAATGATCTGGAGAATAACATGAATGGCTTTGAGACTGACTGTTTGTAAAGTAGGTGATCATTTTACATTAAATTAATACAGAAAAGTTATTTCTCACTTTATATCACAATAAGTACAGCATGTAGTAAGAACACATACTACACTTTAATCTGGGCCAAAAGGCCAAGAAAAAGGGATTTATTTGTTCCCCCAGCGAACAAATTCGACACAAGGCCGGTTTTTAATTAGGAGTGAAGGGGAACCAACTCCCCGGGGAGTAGGGGAGCTGGATAGTGAAAATTGGTATGAATGGTTTCCCCCGCATTGATCAAGGTCTTATATGTGGGGTGCCTTTGCTTGTAGTATCTGCCGGAAATGATACTACACTTTGATCTTGGCCATAAGGCCAAGAAAAGCGTATTTATTTGCTCCCTCACCGAGCAAATTAGGCACAAGGCCGATTTTAAATGTGAGGGGTGAAGGGGAAATGGGGACCAACACCCCGGGGAGTAGGGGAGCTGGATAGTGACAATTGGTATGAAGGGTTGCCCCTACATTGACCAATATCTTATATGTGGGGTTGGTATGTATCTGCTCCCCCACCGAGAAAATAAGGCACAAGGCCGATTTTAAATGTGAGGAGTGAAGGAGAAATGGGGACCAGCCACTCGGGGAGTAGGGGAGCCGGATAGTGAAAATTGGTATGAAGGATTGCCTCTACATTGACCAAGGTCTTATATGTGGGTTTGGTATTTATTTGCTCCCCCACTGAGCAAATTAGGCAAAAGGCAGATTATTAATGTGAAGAGTGAAGGGAATATGGGGACCAACTCCTAAGGGAGTATGGGAGTTGGATAGTGACAATTGGTATTAAGGGTTTCCCCTACATCGACCATGGTCTTATATGTGGGGTTGGTATTTATTTGCCCCCCCCCCGAGCTAATTAGGCACAAGGCCGATTTTAATTGTGAGGAGTGAAGGGGAAATGGGGACCAACTCCCCGGAGAGTAGGGAAGCTGGATAGTGACAATTGGTATAAAGGGTTGCCCCTATATTGACCAAGGTCATATGTGGGGTTGCCCCCCCCCCATATGGCCTTTGCTTGAAGTATCTGCCGGAACAGATACTACACTTTGATCTTGGCCAAAAGGCCAAGAAAAGGGTATTTATTTACTCCCCCACCTAGGAAATTAGGCACAAGGCCGATTTTTAACGTGAAGAGTTACGTGGAAATGGAGACCAACTCCCGGGGGAGTAGGGGAGCTGGATAGTGACAATTGGTTAGAAGTGTTGCTCCTACATTTACCAAGGTCTTATATGTGGAGTTGCTCCCACATATGGTCTTTGCTTGCAGTATCTGCCGGAAAGATACTACACCTTGATCTTGGCCAAAAGGCCAAGAAAAGCGGTATTTATTTGCTCCCCCACCGAGCAAATTATGCACAAGGCCGATTTTTTATGTGAGGAGTGAAGGGGAAATGGGGACCAACTCCAAAAGGCCAAGAAAAGCTTAAAAAGCTAAAAACAGCATCTATTAACAACAGACCTTTGATCTTAACTAAAAAGGCCAAGCATAAAAGTGTTACGGACAGACCGACCGACCGACGGACGGACCGACGGAGTGACTTATAGAGTCGCTTACACGCGACTAATAAAATATAACTAACGCTTCTGTTGGGTTTCCTGTCCGCATTCAGCAATCTCAACTCGATACGCCATGCAATGCATTCAGTAACTCAGTGAACCGTTTTGGCGGTCTAAAACCTCCATCTGATATGAGAATTCTTGGCTTGAGACATGCCACCACCCACGGTAAGGAAACTTTAGATTACGTCATCTCAAACTCGTGGTTCGTTTTTTTTTTTAGTTTAAATTTTTGCTTAGTTCTACCAGATCAGGCTGTTTGAAGGCGCTAGCTTTCCAGTCTAAAATGAACGAAACATTGATGTTATTATTTGTTTTGTTTTTTATTTTCCCTTTGCAAAAAATAATTATGTTCCGCAAAGTCAAAAACAAAAGCAACAATTTCCTCTACAAAACAAGCAAACCACATACCACAGTTTAATATTTGAGGATATAAAGAACTTGAAGCATAAAAACTTTTACAAAAGTGATCACATTAGGTATTAAATCACTCGGAAAGGGTTGCTATGCCATAAAACTAAACAACCAACTGAAAACAAACAAACAAATTCTTGAATAAGAATGAAGGTACAAAGATGCCACTTTAATATTTAAAACTCATACGTGACAGAATTATTGAGAAGCTATTTTGTGCGTGAGCTACTTTGGAATAAATACATTGAAGACATTGCCAAGATTGCTGCAAAAACAGTGGGTATTCTATATCGTGCTAGAAAACTAGACACACCTGACAGTATCTTGTATCTCTACAAACGAATCATTTGGCCATTCATAGAGTACAGGGTTGAACGATAAAGTTGCCGCTCTAAAGAAAACAACACTATAACTTTATTTTAAAACTTTTATTAGAAAAATCAATTCAGGTAACTTAGTTATGTAGTAGAGCTGACATCAAAGTAGCCGTCTTCAACCTCAATCACCGACTAGATACGGTTCCGGAACTGGGAGAATGCCTTTTCTACAAGCGTCGGCAGGAGTTCGGCGAATACTCGGCAGATGGCGGCGTTCAGGCTGGCTTTGGTGACTTTGGAAAGTCATGTTGGTGCTGTTCTCGACGTGTGACCAAACGAAGTATTCTAGTAGGTTCAGGTCGAGGAGGATGGGGGGGGGCATTGAGAGAAGGGTACAAAGTCGTAGCACACCTTCTGAAGCCAAGTCTGGGTTTTTGAACTTGTGGGTCGGCGCCGAGTCCTGCTGCATGACCCAGGGTCTGCAGCGACCATCTGCACTTGGTGGTCACCACATTCTTCAGCACATCCAGGTGTTGATTTTCAAGACTTCTAAGATGTGAAGTGCCATGATGTAGCCCTCATTTGAAACCACGCCAAAGACCATAACCATGACCGGAATTTTTTTCATCACCCTGGACACGTCCTAGTTCTTCGTGGCAATCTAGCGATGCATTTTGAGGGTGCTAGCAATAGTCCTGTTGTCATAACTTCGATCGGTAGAGAGCATAAATTCTCGCTCGTTGACTATTGTGTCACTTTCCGACATGATAGACGGCTCCTATCGCTTTTGACATTTGTACACACCTAGCCAGTAGTAGTCTGTAAAAAAAAGAAAACCGATCTTCATCTTACGGAAAAGGAATCATGTCGTATTTGCTATGGTGACAGTTTTCTTACGAGGCAGGTCAGTGCATTTTGAGTGCAAACCGGTTAATGGGATGTTACCGCGCACACCTACACCTTAAAATAAATAGGGATGCATTTCTAGTCAGTTAATTGCAGTTAGTCGAATTTCAATTAGAGTTAATCTGTCGCTAATTCCGAAAAAATAGAAGACTTCTCGTGGGAGTGACGAGATAGGGATGGATAGCAGATAAACCGATAGCAAAATTCCCACCTTCCTTCTAAGGATGATATTGAGAAACAGAGGCGTAACTTCGACCGTGGAAACTGAATAAAGATCTAATTGTCCATATAAATCAGACTTGTGTCTGTTGCTATACATGAGAAAGCTTTTATTCCAGGTGCGCCGACGTCAGGACACAAGCAATTCGAGGACACGGTCAAGAGGTACAAAAGAAGATATAAAAGGTACGTTCTGCTTCGTTTTTATAAACCCCCTCAGAAGGGCTTATGTGCCGTAAAATCGAACATTGATACGCACGTTACAGTTCTACTCTAATAGCTTTTCTACTCGGACTATTTGCGTTTGGAATCACCTCCTGCTATGCACAAACATGTGCAAATTTAAATTTAATGCGAACAAACATCTAACTACCCAACACTCCGCTGAAGATGTCTTTTATAAATGTGACCCCTAATTAACAGTCGACCCTCATTTCTCAGTGACAACATGTCTTGTTTGATATGCATATATGTAAGTAGGCTTTTTAGCCGCTTAAAAACGGGCAAAAGTTATAGCCTCTTGACTAAGATGAATGTTTTATGTTAAACTTCTAGAGTAAATGTAATATTATTTGATACCATAATACTTAGTTCGTTACACCTTATCATAATAAAAAACTATAGAAAATTTCAGCTAGATCTGTCGCGTAGTTTCCGGAGAAAAGTAGAACGGATAGACTGATAGACCAAGAGAAACATGATATAATATATATACGAGGGGCGTCCCAAAATTAAACTCTCCTAATATTTTATTACGCCCAAATGCATCAGAGGATTGCAAATTGCATTGTTGATTTTATATGCTGTGCCGTTCTGCTTGTGCGGTAATAAAACTTTTCAAATGCGCTTGTGATATTAAACTGTATAAGGCGTAAATTTAGTCGAAATTGCCTGTTCATTCATTCATCGAAGTTTTTCTGATTATCGATTATCGATTATTGATTATCGATACTTATTAAAGACATTTCAATACAAAACATAAGGACACTACTAAATTCATAAAATAGATTCGTGTGAAATTTTCAAACATCGACCCTGCCGTTTCGAAGTATATAGGGAACTCTCTCACGCACACAATGTTCCTTTTATGTGTGTGTGTGTGTGTGTGTGTGTGCGTCTCTGTGTGTCTCTGTGTGTGCGTGTATTAGCAAGAATATTCGTTGTTTCTCGGATTGAAGTAATTCATTTCGGTTATCATTAAAATTCAAATTATGAAATGAATTCATCCAACGAAATCATATTGCTTAACTTTGATATCCTATTCCAAGGATTAAAACCAAGACAAATTCAACTCATGTTGCTAAACCTTAAATCTATCCTTATTTTAATTTGGATCGAAATTCATTAAATGGTTTCGGTTCCCTTAATATGGATGAAAGATGGCATTTACGCTTGATCCCCGTCATGAAAGAGTCTTCAGATGAGGCAAATAAATGAAAACTCATAGATTCTATCTTTGGATGTGACTAATTATTATGGATTCAATTTCAATCGAATCGGAAATACTTGAATCCCCTAAGAGTATGTGTGAGAATATGGGGATTACTTACTTCCTTCGTGTGTTGATTCCTGTTAAACTATATAACTCACACACATATGTGGCGAAAGAGATAGAGATAGATAGAGATAGATAGATAGATAGAGAGAGAGAGAGAGAGAGAAATAAAGATAGAGAGAGAGTGACAGAGAGATAGAGTAAATGGGAAGTAAACGAAATTATTAAAATACCAGACTATTTTACTTGCCTTAGCTCTAGAATATCTAACTTTTAATGGAGCTGAGTATACATCTGCAATATTCTGAGCGACTACAACTGTTGTTCTCGCGTTCTATATTATAGTATCAGATCAGAAATAATCGGAAACTCTTAAATCTCTTAGGAATACGTGTGAGAATATGAGCATTACTTACGTCCTTCGTGTTTCGCGTGTTGAGTGTGTACACACGCACACGCACGCACACACACGCACGCACACATGCAAGGCGGTCTGAGGCGAAAGGCACCGAATGATGGGGTAAATTTTTCAAAACTGACGTCTCCGATGGGTGAATAGGTTAAGTTATTGATCTCACAGATCTCAGGGTTGAAATATCTGATAGAGAACAGGTCGATATAAACAAGCAAGGCAGAAGATAATGGCGTCAATCACAAAAGCAACAGCAGCCACGTGTTGCAGCTAAATCCGCCACCTCCTGGTTCCCACTTCCGCCTACCATTTGAAGCGCGCACACAAAGCAAGAAATAAAATAATAATTTTATATTTTTGTAATAAACGATTTTGTGCTGCTAGTTTGTTTTCCTTGGCGGACGAGGAACTGCTATTTATTTAACCCCGCTACATCCCACGTGTGTTTATTCATGTTAAACTATATAACATATTTTTTTAGAATTTTATTTGTATATTTTATTACTCGCTAAATATTTGGTGCGGTAATTACAGCCAGAAAAATGTTTTCTTTTTCCAAGTAGATGGTATTATAAGTTTATGATTTTAAGTGGGAGAAAAAAAACTATATGAAGAAACCAATTCGTCGCACCATCATGCCAACAGTTTTTTTCCTGAGTTGACCCCCCCCATCCACGTTCAACAGGATCGCCTCCGACTTATAATATCAAATGCCCAGTATTTGGTCGGGCCACCCACCAAGGAAGTCTGCTGATCAGGCCCGAAACTTCCACCGACGTTGTTTTCAGCACTGATGAGGTTGGCACAAGTAATGCAATCGAATGTAAGCCAGATCGGCTCATTTGTTTCTGAACAGACGTGAAACGGACAGACAGCTGTTACTACTATTTTTCTATTTAGTCAGTCTTTCGCAACACATCATTCGACTCCTACCTTACGATGCCCTCGGAATGGGGCGAAAACGTTCGTAATATGTATGAGACATTTGTTAATATTTTCGATTTTCACACAGAAAAAATAAAAAAAACGAACAAATGAAAAATGGTATACTTAAACAGAAACCTCTCTGCTATCTTTTATGTTTGTTCAAATATATATATATATATATATATATATATATATATATATATATATATATATATATATAAATTTGCATTTGGAATTTACCCATTGGATTGGAAATTTTAAATTCGACCGTTTGGGATTTTACAATTCTTGGATTTTTTACCCTTCACCGGACTATCCATTCATGTGAAATCTTTTTATCATTTTTCTTTTACCTCCTATTCCCCTTACCTCACCCTTTTTTTTTTTAACCAAGTAAGATCTGTGACTTGTAGTTTCATTAAATACTTTTATATGCAAAATCCCATCCTGCATTTTGCTAATTCCTGCCCTCTGATGAGAAGGAGAGTATTTCTTCGAAACTCCGCGGATTAAGGACTATCCACTTATCTTGTGCTTCCTTTTTTAAAATTAAATATGTTTTTAACTCTTTTTCAAGATGTCTTTTAACATGTTTTATTAATCATTGTTCATATATAATATATATATATATGTGTGTGTGTGTGTGTGTGTGTGTGTGTGTGTGTGTGTGTGAGAGAGAGAGAGAAAATCAATCACAAACAACTATTTCGATATCATTATTTTTCATTATCCAACAAGATTCGAAACCCGACTGTTT
>NC_136523.1:29053520-29056020 GCF_053919585.1 Euprymna scolopes
AAAAGTAAGATTATAGAAATAAATGGCGATAAAAATGAAATAATAAAATATAGATATGTATGGGTGTGTTTAGGAAGAATGATTATTAGCCGCAGCCGTTAAAGCACGTTTGCAAATTAGCAAGTGTGCGCGAGCTTGCTTCACAAGCAAAGGAGAGGAAAATATACCACATGAGCGAAGGAGAAAAGAAAGTTGAACCGGGCAGGATAGACGTGCGAGGTGGCAACGATAGAGACTTTTACAAATTATATGTGTGAGCGAGAGGACTTTGGAGATATAATAAAATGCGTTGTTTTGGAGGAACCCCAAATAAATGCGTATCATTTAAAAAATGTCGAGTCGAATTTTTTCTTTTCTTTTTTTTTTTACACAGTGATCACCACTTATCAAGGCCCGGAAGCCACTCAGGGATAAGGGTTATTGCAAGTACATTACGTTAGTGTGGAGATTTGATGAAGTGTTTACTTAAGGGGGCGGTTCATTAGGAATTTGTTAACGTTGGATTTGAACACATCCAAGTTGTAGTGCGGTGGGAAGCAGGCAGACGGAACAGAGTTCCACAGGCGTGCAGTTCTAAGAAAGAAGCTTTGTTCATGGAATCCGCGTTTTGATTTAGGCACAGATATAGAGTGGGGGAAATTTTTGACAGTGTATTCAGCTAGACGGGTGTTTTTCGTGAAAGATTGGTGAGGGAGGACCAGAGATTGGAGTTCAGACGAGCACCTGCGATGGAAATAACGATAAAACAAGGATAGGCTCGCAGCGTCTCTTTTGTGGAAGATAGGTTGCAGGATAGAGAAAAGGGCATCCCCCACTAAGCCACGAAGTCTATTTTGTACTCTGTCAAGGCAGGATAGGCTGTTTTCAGCAGCTCCTGCCTAGATATGGCAATAGTATTCCATCCTTGGACGTACTTGGCTTTTATATAGATAGAGAATTGCATCAGTAGTGAGATATCTTCTGGAGCGGTAGAAGGATCCCACCATCTTTCCAGCGACCTTGGCAACAGACTTGATGTATGTGGTGTTCCATTTCAGATCAGGAGTAAAGGTCAAACCCAGAAACTTGTCAAAACACGAGGCCTTTTCTTTCTTGTTTGTTTATTTCTGCGACGTTAAAAATGTATGGACTCTGAATGGATAGTAAAAATAGAGATAAATAGAAGAAATATACAATAGCATAGAAACACATGTAGTAAGAAATATATAAATAATAATAGAGGAAAATAAAATAATGTTGCAGAAAAATAATAAGAAAAATAAAAACAAAATATAAAACAAAATAAAAATAATAAAATAAAATGAATTAAAATAAACAAATAAATAAAAAATAAAAAAATAAAAATAAACAATATATAAGGATAAAAATATATAAAGTAAAAACAATATCACTTTATTCATTACTAGCATGGGTGCCCGGCGTTGCCCGAGTGTTTTGAGGTGTATGCTGAGCAAAACAAAAAAAAAGGTCGATTTTTTTAACTTTGACCCCTACTATGACCCCTTAAAATTTATTCTTTAGGGCTCAAATAAAGTTATTAAATTAGATCCATGTCTAAGGAATCTATATCTAAAATTTCACGTGTTTAAACCCAAAATTGTAGGAAGAGTTTGGTAGAGTTCTCAAAGATCAAATCGTTAAACTTTGACCCCTTAATCGCCAAATTTCTTTCCGAAAACCAATCACATCGATTTTCCCAAATCTCAGTACCCTGTATATCAAATTTCGAATCTGTAGGCTTAAAATCGACAGAGTTATTGCGTAGGAAACTGTACACAGACATACAGCACACACACAGACACTTTCACTTTTATATATATATAGATTTATTTATTATTATTTATTATTAAATAGTGTTTTTTTAAAGTCCGTTCCAAATAAATTCTCGGAAGTTTTGAGTACTAAAACTTTTAATCACTTAATTGTACCGTACAAGTTTACTGGTAAAGTTTATTCGCCAATAAAATTAATTTTCTTGCCAGTCACAATGCGAACTGATATTTGAGTTTTCTGCCAAGTCGGTTTGTTAAGTCTCTTCCACGTATGTACATTTATTATGGAAAGATCAGACCCAATGTCCAACTGGAATTTAACTATTTTATTAAATACTAGCAAGGCCACCCGGCGTTGCTCAGGACCGTATAAGACAATGAGAAACATTTTGAACATACCTGTTATTCTCAGGATACAGGATTTTTTGATGTCTATGTACCATTTGTCATCTTGAGCAAAAGAATATTTTACCTATCCTAGGACGGGTATTATATGTATGAAATAATTGTACTTCCCCTAGGACAGGAAATTTACAGCACGTATATGGAAAAAAAATCCTTACTTTGGGCGGGTAATGTACAACACATATTTAAAATAATTTACATAATTTTCTGTTGTGCTAAATTTTCTGTATGTCACAGGTAAGACTTTGTTTGTTTTTATATCGGAGTGCTATAGTGAAGAAACACCTTATTTCTCATTTTACACGAATATATTACATGATTTT
>NC_136523.1:29061020-29091020 GCF_053919585.1 Euprymna scolopes
AAGTTCCAGCATTACCGGTCAAGGATTACGCATATAAGGAAGACATTTTTCATAACATGAATATGTTATTCTAATTAATTTGGAGCAAAAATAACTAGATCTGATATCCGGAACATTTTTGTTCTTGTGTTCAAAGGAGCTGGTGTTTGATCAACATTGCTCTGGAGCCATAGTTTAATATACTGTTTCGTTTTTAAATTCCCGAAACAGTGTTTCATAGTAAACCACTGATGACCCCTGAAATAACATTAGGACTATTGTGAATTTGTGGAAGCAAATTGATTCAGCGATTGCAGGAAACTAAATAATTTTTCAACGACGGACTTAAAGGTAAAAACCTCCCCAAAACTACGAAGACTATATATATATATATATATAATATATATATATATATATATATATATATATATATATATATATATATATATATATATATATATATATATACTACGCTCTATAACATGCATGAGGAAAGAACGGATGTACACAAATCTAAAACAATTGCTGAATTCTTAGAAAATGACCCCCAGACAGTGGAATGGGAACGTAAATGGAAACATTTAATGTTATTAAGACTAAGCTAATCTCTTTTAACAACTACAATATGCCTCTCCAACCACTGATATCCATGACAAATAACTCCTTACCTGAAAATGTTTCCTCCAAACTCCTCAGATTAACATTCACAGGAAATATGAACTGGAACAAATACATTGAGAACATTGTGAAGGCTTCTACAAAGAAGGTGGGCTCCCTCTATCGTGCTAGAAAATCACTTACACCTAAGAGTATCCTGCACCTCTACAAGGCCACCATTCATCCATGCATAGAGTATTATTGCCACACCTAGGATGGTTCATCTACCACTAGTCTCTCCCTCTTGGATAGGGTCCAAAAAGTGTCTCCAATCTATTAGTTTCCACTTTTTCAACAAGGCCCCAACTCCTGTCCATCGCCGCAATGTTGCATCCCTGTGCCTGTTTTACAAGTACTTTAATGGAATGTGCTCTGATGAACTCATTGCACTTGTGCCCCCTCGATGTACATATCCCCGACAAACCTGCTTAGCATGAAAATCACACCCCTAACTATTGAGGTCCCAAAATGCCAGAAAGCTTTCTACTCTAATAGCTTCTTTCCTCGACAAGCTAGACGTTGGAATTCCCTTCCTGCTACCTGCTTCCCTGACTGTACTGATATGCAGAAGTTCAAATGTAACGTAAAACAACATGAAGCTCCATGTAATTACAAAACATATAACAAATAAATGACAAAAGTCCATATTCGAAATTTCAGGATTTGGGCCATCTTACAATCGTTGACAGCACCTGTTTCGTACCGCAAAATCATGTAATTAATTATTATAACAATAAATGAATTTATTTTGCCTTTAAATCACCAGAACAAAAAGCACCTATCAATTCATTAAAAGAAAATAAAATGCATATGGGCATGATTACAGAATTCGAAAATTGGAAGAGACGCTGCAGTTACCATTTTTCATTTTATTACGCCATGATATAATAATTAAATGAATAATTTTGTGCTACGAAACAGATACTGTCAAGAATTGTGAATGTCAATGTACTAAAAGAAATAAATTGTAAGATGGTCAACATCCTGAAATTTGGAATATAGACTTTTATCATTTATTTGTTTTACACACACACACACACACACACACACACACACACACACACACACACACACACACACATATATATATATACATACATATATATGTGTATATATATATATATATATATATATATATATATATATATATATATATAAAACAAATAAATGACAAAAGTCTATATTCCAAATTTCAGGATGTTGACCATCTTACAATTTATTTATTTTAGTACATTGATATTCACAGTTCTTGACAGCATCTGTTTCGTAGCACAAAATTATTCACACACACACACACACACACACACACACACACACATATATATATATATATATATATATATATATATATATATATATATATATATATATATGTGTGTGTGTATACAGTAGAACCTCTAGATACGAAATTGTTTCGAGCTTGGGATTCGTGTCTTGGAATTCGCGTATCCTGAAAGACATGTTACACGTAAATCATCTAATCCGTTCCAAGTCCTATGAAACACACATTAAATTTTATAATATAAGTAAAATCAGAACGAAACACGAGGCAAACAGTACCTAATATAATCCTTAATTCCTTTACTTGCTTCAAAGAATGTTTATGATATCTAAATATAAAATTCTATTTAATAAATAACAACTGAGAGATATAAAATAATTTTTAAAATCG
Organism: Euprymna scolopes; assembly: GCF_053919585.1. Classification (NCBI taxonomy): domain Eukaryota; kingdom Metazoa; phylum Mollusca; class Cephalopoda; order Sepiida; family Sepiolidae; genus Euprymna; species Euprymna scolopes. The sequence continues at coordinate 29,063,329 of NC_136523.1, forward strand.
TTATTTTTATAATTACTCGTTAGTTCGCGACCTCAATTAAATCTATGGGCACACACGGAAGAAAAAAGTCTAATGGATTATTTACTTTCTTATAGTTCATTTGCGATTTATCGTTCCGCCCTGTAAAGCTTATTTTTGGTTTAATTATATTTCTGGAGTTGGTTATGAAAGGTAATTCTTTTAATCATCGCGTGAACCTCTCTTGTATAAGTTTAATTAATGCAGTGTTCGTAGAATTAAAGCGGGGATTATATTCCAATATATGAGAACAAAAGGCGTTGAGTATATTCTTAGTTTTGATTGCTCATCTATGCTTTGAAATTTACTTGTTCATACTATATCTAGTAGGCAGATTATACCAACATAAAATACACGCTATGTATAACACCCAAAACCTATGTATGGGTGGTTGGGTGCATGAATTGGCTGGGTGTGGATGAGGGTATGGGATTCAAGCACCTGATCCACGCACATGCATCGGTATTCTCGCGATCGAAAAGAGGAGAAGAGACATTCATGTGTCGGATGCGCTCGCTATTTGTTGCATCTGAAATCAGCGTTTGATCTTTTCCGCTGACTCCGTCCTCCGACCTCACCTCCCTCTCTTTGAACACGGATATCGTCATGGGATTTCAGCCGTTTTTAAAAGCCGTACATCAAACGAAAGAATCCATATTTCAACGTTGGCGAAAATAGAGCCACAATATTGGACTCTCCTTTCCCCCTTACTTTTCTTCCTCTTCTAACGCCTTCTTTCTTTAAACCCACGAAAAGACACACGTATCGCACTGTGGTAAGATATCGTCAACTGCATAGGCGATAATGGTCAACTCTTCTCAAAAAGAATAGATCACTCTCGGCTGCTTATACTCTATATCTAAAAAATCATATCAGTAGAGTTTTATAAAGTATGACCATGATAGCATTTAAGCTGAGAAATCAAAACTTGTGGTTAATTATATGCGATTTTATTTCTTACAGAAGGATCGACAGATAAATAGCCAGGCAAGGACTAACGTACAAACAGACAAACAGGACATTTTAAAAGAAATAGCAGCATTATCCATAAAGCGGAATTGTCAAAGTCAGGCCAAAAATAGCATTTAAACTGATATTTGGAAACTTTTTTCTGACGAGCCAATTTTTATTGGTTATTGTTGTATCGTGTTATTTCAAATAAAATAACGTATTCCTTACAGTCTAACGTGGCCATTACTATTTAACTGTGTCGTTAGAGTCCAAACCTCTCGGATCCAAACGTTGTCCAGTTACCGCTGCAAGGGGACAAACAAATATAAAAGGAAAGAAACAAAAATACAGCTCGTCTGTTTTTCCCTGTTTTAGCAAAAGGAATTTATTACCGTTACTTTCCAAACAATACCTTCTTGCTTTTTTACTGTTCATTTTGTCTGTCATGAGCATAACAAAACCCTGCCGTCTCGACACCAGCTCAACAGTTCCATGGGGCCACACATAAATCTCACCCGAGTGGCGTTTTTCTTTCTGCTCTTTGCCAGGTAGCGCATTTTTTAAATCTCGCTGCTCACGAGTAAAAAACAACAACAAAAAACAAAAAAAAGCAAACAAAAAACAAAACACACACACACACACACACACACACACACACACAGAAAAAAAAAACCTCGATCGCTTCCTTTGCTCGATCACGTGATGTATATTTCTATGCCTTTCTTGTGATGCACGCTTGTACACACTTGCAAATTTGCATGCGAACTTTAACGGCTTCTGCTGCTAATATTTCCTTCACACGCGCCCATACGCGCGATGTTATATATTTATAGATTAACGAGGTGCATTCAATAAGTTTCGAGACTTTGTTTTTATATGAGAACTTTTATTGATAGTATGCACATGAAACTCCAAGTTCGAAGTAAATTTCGCCTAAATAAAACAAACACTATAGCTTTATTTTAAAACTTTAATTAAAAAAAGAAACTTTATTATGTAGTAGAGCTTACACCTATTCAATATAGCCGCCTTCAGTCTCAATCACAATCCTGATACAGGTCTGGAACTGGGAGCATGCCTTTTCCACAAGCGCCGGCGAGAGTTCGGGGAACACTCGGCGGATGGCGGCGATCAGGCTGCCTTTGGTGTCATGGGAGGTCATGATGGTGATGATTTCGACTTATCATCAAACGAAGTAGTCCAGTGGGTTCATGGCAGGGGCGGGGGAGGGGGCCAGTGAGAGGAGGGTACAAAGTCGTAGCACACTTTCTGAAGCCAAGCCTGCGTCTATTTAAACTTGTGGGCCGGCGCCGAATCCTGCTGGCACACCGAGGCTTTGCTAGACGCGGCTGATTGCACAAGGGTATCACCACACTCTTCAGCACGTCCAGGTACATATTAGTGTTGACTTTGAAGCCGACTTCAAAGATGTGAGGTGGCATGATGTGGCCCCCACGTGAAACCACACCAAAGACGCCGGAAACTTCGTGGAGTTGTACCCTAAAGCGTCCAAATTTGCATTTGTTTTCCTTATCCTGTTATTTGTGGCAATCCAGCGACGCATTTTAAGGGTGCTGGCAATGGTCGTGTTTTCATAACTTGGATCAGTAGAGTTGTACAGCCGCGCATTTGCTCGGTGAACACTGTGTCACTTTCAGATATGATAGAAGACTCCTACCTCTCTTCGGATTCGTACACAATTGTCCAACGAGTTGATGGCCTGCAACCAAAATCACAACCGGTTTTCATTAAATGGAATCGTTTTCATTAAATAGAATCGTGGTTGTCGTTTTTATGGCGACAATTTTATCGTTCCACTCTGTATCAATTTTTTTAATCTCTTTTTTCTTTTCTCATAAAACTTCATTTTCCATTGCTGGTACTAATGGTAAAATGATAAAACGTTATTGATTTTGTACTACCAGTAAAACTAAAAACTTTAGACTATACCACAAGTTTATTTTTACATTTGTGAAAAAATCTTTACATATTACATGAGGTTTTATGGTAATCACAAAATAAAAACAAAACAGTTCTATAAATGAATATTTGAAGATTAAAATAGAATCGGAATCTATCATTGTATCAGAATTGGGACATAATCGGTAATCGTATCGGAATCAGGAACAACTAGACTTGTCTCATCATTATATATATATTTATGTATTTATTTATATTTATATAAATATATATCTATATCTATATCTATATCTATATCTATCTATATATATATATATATATATATATATATATATATATATATATATATATATATATATATATATATATATATATATATATATATATATATTTCCACTGATGATGAGTTATTACCCGAAAGGACCTTTGGAATGAGTACCATCCACAGTTAAAAAATTCATGTAGATAAATAAATAAATAAATATAAAAAATAATATTAAAAAATACATTATTGAATTATTTATCATTCATTTATTTATATGCTCATTACGACTGTACATTCCTGCATTTTAAACCTTCAAAAATTAAGTTTTATTATTTAACAATGCTTCAAGCAAATCATATATATATATATATATATATATATATATATATATATATATATATATATATATATATATATATATATAAGTGAACGTGTCTGTCTGTTTGTCTGTCTGTCTGTCTGTCTGTCTGTTTGTGTGTCTGTCTGTCTGTGTACATTTCCCTACGCAATAACTTTGTCAATTTTTAGTCTATAGACTCGAAATTTGAAATACCGGGTACTGAGATTTGGGAAAATCGATGTGACGGGTGTCAGCCAGAAATTTGGCTGTTAAGGGGTCAAATTTCAACGATTTGACCTTTAAGAACTCTACCAAACTCCTCCGACAATTTTGGGTCTAGACACTTGAAATTTTAGATATTAAAAAAAAAAACCATTTTTTTTTTGTTTTTTTGCTTTTTTTGCACAGCATACACCTCCAAACACCCGAGCAACGCCGGGCACCCCTGCTAGTATATATATATATACGTGAATATTTTTGTTTATCTATCTATCTATCTATCTATCTATCTATCTATCTATAAAAGCGAACGTATCTGTGTGTCTGTGTGTCTGTATACATTTTCCTTCGCAATAACTTTGTCAATTTTCAATCTACAGACTCGAAATTTGATATACAGAGTACTGAGATTTGGGAAAATCGATGTGATCGGTTTTCGGCCAAAAATTTGGCTGTTAAGGGGTCAAAATTCAACGATTTGACCTTTAAGAACTCTACCAAACTCCTCCGACAATTTTGTGTCTAAACACTTGAAATCTTAGATATAGGTTCCTTAGACATGGATCTAACTTAATAACTCGATTTAGACCCAAAACAATAAATGTTAAGGGGTCATATTAGGGGTCAAATTAAAAATAAATTGACCTTTTTTTTTTTTTTTGCTCAGCATACACCTCCAAACACCCGGGCAACGCCGGGCTGAAATGCTAGTATATATATATATATATATATATATATATATATATATATAATGTGTGTGTGTGTGCAAAATAAAATACGCACCAGGTGCGCTTGAAAGCCAAATTACAACACAATATTACGAAAATAAACAAATACTTTATTTGTTTGAAATTTAACTCGTTTGAAATTTATAACTTTAAATTATAAATTTCAAACAAGTAAAATATTTGTTTATTTTCATAATATTGCGTTGTAATTTGGCTTTCAAGTGTACCAGATGCGTATTTCATTTTATTCAAATTATATCAACAACTTACAAAAATTCACCTACTTATGTTTACTACGCTAAAATCACATTGACTAATGTATACTTATTAACTCTTATCCTTGAGTGGTCTCTGGGCCTTGATAAGTGGTAATTCTGTGTAAAAAAACTCACACCCCTGACAGAGAGAGAGAGAGAGAGAGAGAGAGAGAGAGAGAGAGAGAGAGAGAGAGAGAGAGAGAGAGAGAGAGAGGTAGATGCCTGTTTAGCCGCACAGATAAAAGCGAAACAGTACTGTATGTGGATGAATATATATATATATATATATATATATATATATATATATACACATACACACACACACACACACATATATATATATATATATATATATATATATATATATATATATATATATATATATATATATACATACAGGGTGACCCCAAAAAAAGAGGACATTCAATTGTTTTTCTGAGCATTTTACAATCAACGGAGAAAAAAAGGCTAAAGACCCTAGTGTTTTGATGTGATGTTTTTGCTATAATAAACTAGTTATGACCAAAGTTTCATTTCATTCGGACAAACCACTAAAGAAATGGGGCCTAATTAGAGTTGGGGCCTGTTTTTTTTGGTCACCCTGTATATATATATATATATATATATATATATATATATATATATATATATATATATATATATAATCACATATGTTTAGTAAGCAAGTTAGAACATTTAATGTCGTTTTAACCCCGACTTAATCTAGCATGGAAAAGTTATTTAAATAACATTTATCAAATTTATTTTTACATAATAGTGTGTGAGAGAAATCTATCATCGTATATATTTTTATCTGACGGTTTGTGAGGAGATTAGGAAAGAAGCTTTGTGGAGTGCGCGAAAGACGCATCATTTCTTGTGAGGGTCCTTTAAAATTTTTTTTTTTTCATTCAGCAATGCCCAAGTCGATGAACATGAGAATAAGTACCCCCCCCCCAAAAAAACCCAAAAACCAAAAACAAAACAAATGTCCTTATTCGCTGAAGACAACACCAGGATATACATTCTGCGCATCACAAATTTTAATCCTGCCTGAATAGATTTCTGTCGCAACCCAAAACGAACAAATTCATAATTACCCACTTACATGAAAGGAAAAACGTTGGAGACCACTGAAGGATGCGCAGCGCTCCATATTGAACTGTATTATGGATAATCCTCGTTATGTTACCCATTGGCATTGTGTAAGTTGAATCGTTTCTTTTGTACAGCTTTCCTTCCTCTGATTTTCTTTCTTTGCTTATTTCTATACAATAAACTATATCCTCTATCCGCTTTGTATCTCACTTTATTTATTTCTGTCTAATATATTTTTCTAATGATTTGCTGTAAAATAAATGTCTCTATTTGAATTATATCTTGGTGGTTTTGCGCTGTCTCTCGCACGCTTGTTCTGCTTGCTCTTTCTATACACGGAGTCTTGAACAAGAGAATCACATTACCGCGTGTTCTGTTATTATTATTACGTACACTTTATCGCAGTAACCAATAATACTGAACGTGACAATATATATATATATATATATATGTGTGTGTGTGTGTGTGTGTGTGTGTGTGTGTGTGTATACGAGGGTATGAGTTGCGTTATAAAAGCATTGATTTAATTTAAATAAAATAAAATACGCCTCAGGTGCGCTTGGAAGCCAAATTACAACGCAATACTACGAAAATAAGCAAATGTTTTACTTGTTAGAAATTTATAATTTAAATATATTTCGGAATCAAACTCCATCCCCACTATTTTGTTCATCGTTTTTTTTTTCTGTTCTTTTTTCTTCTTCTTTCTTGCCATGTTGTAAAGTTGGAGAAGGAAAAGTCAGTTAGTAAAAATTCCCGCGTGGTTTCAGTGGTTGTATTTTGAAATGTCGGAACGGTACGTTGGCTACGCGAGATTGACGTCAGGGATGCGAGTTCCGTTATAGAAGCGTTGATTTAATTTGTATAAAATAAAATAGGTATTGGGTACGATTGAAAGCCAAATTACAATACAATATTACGAAAACAAACAAATATTTCATTTGTTTGAAATGTATAAATTTCTTTCTCTAACTTTACAACATGGCGAGAAAAAAAAAGAAAGAAAAAACAGATGTACAAAATACTGAGAATGGAATTTGACTCTGATAAATATATTTAAATTATAAATTTCAAACAAGTGAAAGATTTGTTTATTTTCGTAATATTGCGTTGTGATTTGGCTTTCAAGCTCAACTAATGCGTATTTTATATATATATATATATATATACATACACATTATATATATATATATATATATATATATATTAGTGTTGGAACGATTAATCGGAATCAGAATCGGGAATGTGAAACATTCGAAACTTTTTGGGGTATCTGAATCGGTATTTTTTTTTTTACATAGGCATCACCACTTATCAAGGCCAAGAGGCCACTCGAGGATAAGGGTTAAAGAATGTACAGTAGAAATTGGACAATATAGTAACCGTTAGTAATGAAAATTTGGTAAATTTGATAACTTATATGGAACGGTTCATCAAAAACTTGTTTACGTTAGACTTGAAGACAACCATATTGTAGTCAGCTGGAAAGCAGGGAAACAGAAGAGAATTCCACAGGCGTGCAGTTCTAAGAAAGAAGCTTTGTTCATGGAATCTACGTTTAGGTTTAGGCACAGATAAAGAGTGGGGGAAACTAGTGATAGTGTTTTCTGCTCGACGGGTGTTTCTTGTGAAAGTTTGGGGAGGGGGACCATAGAATGGAGCTCAGACGAGCACCTGCCATGAAAATAACGATAAAGCAGAGACAAACTCGCAACATCTCTTCTGTGAGAAAAAGGTTGCAGGGAAGAGAAAAGGACATCCTCCACAAGGATACGAAGTCTATTTTGAACTCTATCAAGGCAGGATAAGACCTTTCTAGCAGCTCCTGCTCGGATGTGGCAACAGTACCCTATCCTTGGACGTATCTGGCTCTTATATAGATAGAGGATTGCATCAGTAGTGAGATATCTACTGGATCGATAGAAGAATCCGACCATTTTTCCAGCGGCCTTGGCAGCGGATTTAATTATGTGTTCCATTTAAGATCAGGAGTAAAGTTCAAGCCCAGAAGCTTGTCAAAACATGAGGCCTCTCAAAGACGAGAGCCATTCATTTTAATTGATGCCAGATGGGTATCAGAGCGTTGGTGATGTAAAGATAAAGGCTTGGTTTTAGATGCATTAAAAGTAACAAGCCACCTCTTTCCCCATTGTACCACTTGCTCAAGATTAGAGGAGAGAGAATCAGAGAGAACTTGGTCGTTTACGGTCTTAGATGTGCTACCATAGATAGTAATGTCATCAGCATAGATGTCTACGAATGATGTAAGGATGTGATTTGGAAGATCATTAATATAGATCAGGAAGAGAGTTTGGGCCAAGGACGGACCCTTGAGGGACTCCAGCATTAACACTAAAAGCTTCTGATTTTTGCCCATCAACCACTACTCTTACGAACCTATCAGAGAGAAATGATTTAATAACTGAGAAGACATTTGCAGCTATACCATAGCTGGAGATCTTGTAAAGTAAACCTTTATGACATACTCTATCAAAGGCCTCGAAAATATTTGTGCCTATTTTCCGATCCAAAAATTATTTTTTAATTGTCTTTTTTTAAATTTGACACTGTTTAAAATAAAATCAGCCACTATTGGTAGTAATAATAAAATTAAAAAACAAAAAAACAAAACATTTATTGATTTTAAACTACCAGTAAAACTAAACTATCCACAAATGTATTTTTACGTCTGAGAATATATATGCACAGTCAATTTTATAGTTAAATATTTAAAGATTCATAAAAAATCTGAATTGGAATCAGTAATTTTATCGAAATATTGAAATCGTCGTATCACTAATATATATATATATATATATATATATATATATATATATATATATATATATATAAGTTATAAATTATATATGGCGATTAAGCTACACTGAATATTCCGCGTTTCATCCACTCTAGGACTCTTCAGGCTTATGCGCCATAGTTATATATATATATATATATATATATATATATATATATATATATATATATATATATATATATATATATATAAGTCTTCATTATAGAGTTGAAAGATAGTAAGAGCGAGAGTGCGTTTTGAATTTAACAATGTCGAGCATTGAAATCAGAAGAAAAAGACGCTGTTGCCGGTGGTCATAGAATACTTTGCCGCTGGGCCGACCGAGATAATCCGATCGGAAATGAACGTCTGGATGCGGGCAGGATTGAACCAGTGCGAGTTGAAAAGAATTCCATCATAACAGAAAGATTTCAATTTATTGAATCCGTATAGATCAAAGGCGCGAGTATGCCGATGACGGCGACGTCAAACAATCTTTCCCACCTTATAGAATTGCCCATCTACAACATCATTCACCTAACATCTGTTATGCACATTTCTGCCCCTCTATCTCTCTGTTTATCTATTTATTATCACCATTGCATCTTCATCCCCTCTCTCTTTCTTTATTCCTTTCTATCTTTATGTAAAACTTCAAAACATTTTCAAGTTCACAAATTGAAGAAAAAACTTAAAGCAAGTATGAATATTATTATTAATATCTATATAACAAACCTAATTGGATAAAAAGTTTAATGTCTGGGATAGAGTATTGATACAAGGGATTTTTAAAGTATTTTTGTATTCTTTGTCAAATAAATTGTTCTAATTTCTGTGATTAAATGATTTAACTTGTGACAAACCTGTTCTTTCGGTAGCCTGTAAGATCTCGTGCAGACAAAGAATGAAACGGAAAGAGAGAAAAAAATGGCCGCCTTTTTATATGCTTGCTCACTATGCAAATGAGACGCTTCCGGTTGAATATAAAAGAAGAGCCTGATTTTACAGCAGCGGGTGTGGATTTTGGACTCGACTTTGAAGTATTGAGTGCGTCGTATTTTGCAGTTTGGAAGTTCTTTGTAACAACGTAGTGTTGAAAGTATGGCACCATATGATTTTTTTTAATCAGAATTTCTAATTTACAGAGTTTATACTAATATATATTGTAGTGAAAATTGAGTGTGACTGCCGTCACGGAGGTGGGCTGCATGTGCGAACTCGAAACCCGAGCGATGGGAGACGAGAAGGTGACGAATCAGTAGGTTCGATTGCGCATTAATTTGCATAAATGAGATAATATAAGGCCGGGAGTTAAAATGTTTGAGAGAGTCGAGCCGTCGTTGAGTTCTCGAGAACTGGATGGAACGTGGTTAGAGCGGAGAGTGTCGCTGAGAATCGAGTCCAGGTTTTTTTTGATTATATATATATATATATATATATATATATATATATATATATATATATATATAATTTTTTTTTTTTTTGCTATAATAATTATATATATATATATTTTTTTTTTGTTTACTGTTTTTTTGGGGAAGAATTCCAACAAAGTGCTCCATTACAAAGAAAAAACTTTTTCGATATAAGAGCTTAATATTTATTTATTTAAATGTACAGAAGATCAGAAAAAAACATCGGTACCGTCGGTTTCAAGGCCAACGTAAAGGCTTGAAACCGACGGTACCAATGTTTTTCTGACCTTCTGTACATTTCGATATATATATATATATATATATATATATATATATATATATATATATATGTGTGTGTGTGTGTGTGTGTGTGTGTGTGTTTATTCCCTTCACCTAACTTTCACCCTCTTTTCCTTCCATCCTTTCACTCTTCTTTTCTTTATCTCTTTAATCCTTCTCCACTTTTCATATATCTTAACGCGCGATTTACCGTTTTCTTTAGTCAAATTAATGAGGCGCCAATTTTCCAACTTATAAATCTTTCAAAATCGTTGAAGATAAACAGTTGTATGGTTTAAGGAATGCTGCACTGCTAATTCTTCAACTGAAGCTGTAGAGATATTTTTTAACCTCTTGGACCCTGATCCAATTTTGCAAAAAAGACAATAGGAGATTAGCAAAATCATTTGATAACGTAAAAGGCCAAAATATCGGCCGTGTTGTCTGTTTAACTATGTTGCTAGGACTGATGTATTAACCGTGCAAGGAAAGGTTAAAGTGGAATTCGTCATCCAAATATGTCGGATCAGACATTATTTTCAAGCCAGAATTTTCTATTTCTAAACTTTATAAACCATCTTCTCGTTTTTTCTTTCTTTTTCATAAACCATGCAACATTTCAGGTCAATTCAGCAGTGGAATTTCAAAAGCTCCTTAAATCCTATTGTAGGTATATTATTTACAATAGGAATAACCACTGAGTTGGTTCCCTATAACACGATTTAATCAATCGCAAACACTTTTTCGTATGAACCAAGCACTTGTACACAGTATATGAGTAGAACTAGGTACTAAATTAAAAATGGACGTATTTAAGAAAACCTAGGTTAAAACAAGGTGCCTTTTTAATAAACAAAAAGGAAGATGGCTCACTCATCGCCGAAAACAAACAACAAAAGAGGTGAATTACAACTGAATCATTGTTTGATATAAACACCACGATGGGATGCTTAAAACGGGAGCGGGAATAACAAACATTGATTTTCAACTTGCAAACTTAATACCACCTGTATATATAAAAACACGCAGTAACACCAATTCCGTGCTTTAGCCTGACAAATCTTCACGAGAATGAAACGCTGAATATCTATTTTTGTTAATGTTGAATTTTTGGAACATGTATGGTGGATATGTCATAATTTTGTATTCTTATAAGTTGTCATACACATATAATCAGAGATTAGAGCTTTGTCGATTATCTTCTATGGAAATAACGATAGCAACGCCCTCTTTTCTGAGAAAAAGGCATACGCCCCTATAATCATTTGTTTGAGATGTCTACAACCTCTGAAAAAAAAGAAACATAAACGCGCCATATTTGAACATGGACGCCATTTTAAATTAGATGCCTTAAATAAGTGGAATGAGCTAACAAGAAAAAGAAAAGGATTATGAAAAAGCAATATATCGGAGGGGAAGGGGCTTAGTTTCCTTTTAATCAAAGTGAAAATGTAAGTAATAGACAAAAAATGTGAATCTCGCCAGATCTGACTTTGAAAGCTAAAAAAAAAAGGAGATAAGGTTTTTTGTTGTACTTCCATATTCGTTTTTTAAGCGCTTCGTTCACAAAACTACATAATCACATGCCATGAGTATGATCAAGTGTGTCCATGCATCCTTTTGAGATGCGTTGCTCGTCGATATGTCTGTCAAGCTTAACTTTAAAATGTCATTTTTGTTCCTTAAGTCTGGTTTGAAATTGCATTTCTTTGGTTTGTCAAGAATTTTTTGGAAATAGAATTTGGTTTGGTACATCATATATATATATATATATATATATATATATATATATATATATATATATATATATATATAGAGAGAGAGAGAGAGAGAGAGAGAGAGAGAGAGGGGGTAAAAGCTAAGAATAAGATCGATTCTTTAAGAGGAGACTTATCGAGATAATACAAAGCTCGACAAATTGTTTTGGAGCTTATGTAGAGTATCAATAAAATAAGAAAATGACAATATAAAAATATATAAGAAAATGACAATATAAAAATATATAAGAAAATGACAATATAAAAATATATAAGAAAATGACAATATAAAAATATATAAGAAAATGACAATATAAAAATATATAAGAAAATGACAATATAAAAATATATAAGAAAATGACAATATAAAAATATATAAGAAAATGACAATATAAAAATATATAAGAAAATGACAATATAAAAATATATAAGAAAATGACAATATAAAAATATATAAGAAAATGACAATATAAAAATATATAAGAAAATGACAATATAAAAATATATAAGAAAATGACAATATAAAAATATATAAGAAAATGACAATATAAAAATATATGAGAAAATGACAATATAAAAATATATAAGAAAATGACAATATAAAAATATATAAGAAAATGACAATATAAAAATATATAAGAAAATGACAATATAAAAATATATAAGAAAATGACAATATAAAAATATATAAGAAAATGACAATATAAAAATATATAAGAAAATGACAATATAAAAATATATAAGAAAATGACAATATAAAAATATATAAGAAAATGACAATATAAAAATATATAAGAAAATGACAATATAAAAATATATAAGAAAATGACAATATAAAAATATATAAGAAAATGACAATATAAAAATATATAAGAAAATGACAATATAAAAATATACAAGAAAATGACAATATAAAAATATATACTAATGTATATAGATATTACTTTTTGGAGGATACACAACTTAAACTCAGGAATACCTACATCATTAATACAGGACCAACGTATTTTCACTCTGGACATGAGAAATTTGAACTTACGAACTATATCCTGAAATTAATTGCTGTTTCAAACCATTCTCTTCTGAAAAAGTGAGGTAATATCCATTCATTATATTCTCCTTCTAGCTTTAATATTCTAAAAGATTTCAAAATTTCCATTACCAACCGCAACACCATTTAAACTGACTGAAGACTCTATTTTTCATAGAGGAACCTCTCTGTATCTCCTATATAATAAAATGACTGCAGAAATTCTCCTCTAAATAAAAGTATCGTAGGTGTGCAACAACAGATAATCACATATAAAATCAATATATCTAGTCTAATAACCACTATCTTACGTAGCTGTCTAACACCATTATAGACACATTCAGTCGTTACAATAAAATGCTACATTGCATCTGACGACAACACCATCACAATTGCAAAATCTTTAGAGGAAGGAGTTCCTATTTTTCTCTCTAAATATTAAGTCTTAACACTGCTAGCAGTTGTCACCGGGAACAATTCTACATTTTCCACAGATAGTGTGATTACGCCGATTGTAACTGACGCATAAATGCTTAAACATAACATAATTTTTCCGATTTCCGATCCATAAATATTAACGGCTCCCTCGAAATTCCAGCCATTTTGATTATCTGTGCTCTGATAATTCTCATATTCCGGAATAACACGCTATGCGACATACAAATATCTGTGCGTGATGCTGCTAAGCTAAACAAAAACCTTGATTCCAGTAAAGCAACTGATCCTGACGTCATTCCTATTATAGTGCTCAAAAAGCTTCAACAAGAACTTGCTCCCATACTTACAAAGGTGTTTTAGCGTTGTTTTAAGGAGAATTACTTGCTAACACACTGGAAAACACGTCAGTATGTCCCGTATTTAAAAATTCAGGTCATCGGTCATCTCCCTCTCAATACAAATCAATCAGTCTCCTGTGCGTCATGAGTAAATTGCTGTTAAATAGAAAAGTAGTCAACCACTGCAGCAAAAATAACCTCCTCAGTGACATGCAATATGGTTTCCGTTCTGCTAGATCTACAGCAGATGTATTCTCAAAGGATTAGCAAATCTTCCTTTCTAGGTCAATTGCTCTTGACATATCAAAGGCCTTTGATAGGGTATAGCATAAAAGTTTACTCTACAAAATCTCCAGCTACGGTATAGCTGAAAATATCTTTTCAATTATTAAATCTTTTCTCTCTGATATGTTCACAAGAGTAGTAGTTGATAGACAGAAATCAGAAGCTCACAGTATTAATGCAGAAATTAAAAAAATGATGAGAAGCATTAAGCGTTGAAATACCATGGTATAAAGATTTCTTACTTCTCCTACACCCCTAATTGATGTATCATCCTTATTGAATAAACGAATAAATCTATCTACCTATATATATATTAGTATATATTTTTAATATTGCCATTTTCTTATTTTATTGATACTCTCTCTCTTTCTCTCTCCCTCTCTCTTTCTACACACACACACACACACACACACACACACACACACACACACACACACACACACATATATGTATATGTATATATATATATATATATATATATATATATATATATGCATATATATATAAGTAAATGGTAGTTTGCTTGAAACATTGCTGGTAAAGAAAAATATGGAAGTTTTAAAAGCCAAAAGCAATGCGGAAAGGACCGGAATCACAAGAGTAAAGAAAAGAAAAACAAACAAATAGACAGGTATGTTCAATAACAGACATGTCTAACTGTTGTTTATTCATCTATCATTTCTCACCTCGTTATATAATTAATTTGTAACCAAGTTATTGGTATGTCCGGTGTATATAAAGTTCCATACCACCAACGGACTTTATATACACCGGACATATCAATACGCAATAGAGAGTAGAGTTTATTATAAGAGAAAAAAATTAAAACGGTAAGTTGAACTTTACAATCAAAATTTATTGTTCGACTGAATACTCCAAAAAAAAAAAAAAAACGATTTACAAAGTCCTTATTCCGCGGAGTTTCAAAGAATGCTATTTTTGTTATTCTTCTCATCAGAGGACATAAAGAAATCTACATAATAAAATCCGTAAGTTTTGTTTGTAATGATTAAATATAAATAGCGTTTCCTTTTGTCTGTCACAATAAGTTTTGAAATCACGTTAGGTTTGTCTGTCACGCTTAAGTTTGAAACAGCACTTTCTTTAATCAGACATGTTTTAATTTGAATGCTCGATTATCTATTTATTTTCCTCCCCATGAGGGCGAAGTTAGCCACAAGGTCGGGTTTTAATAAAGGAGTAAATTCCTGCTCCTTTAAAAGGGTCGCTTTAGATTGGTACCAAAAATAAAATTGTCTCAGTCTAGAAATATTTCTCCTTTTAGACTGCGGCAATTTTTGTTTTTGTCTCAACGGAGAACAGATAGAAAGTTTCTGAATTTTTTAGATGAAGATTGGTTATTCGTATTATTTGGATTCTTCGGACTACTGTTCTCATCTTTAGTTCCTTTAGTAGATAATATATCAAGTAACAAGTAAAACATGTATATATATATATATATATATATATATATATATATATATATATATATATATATATATATATATATATATATACACCGTACTTTGGGGTAATTGCGTCAAATCCGAGTGTAATTGCGCTAACTAGAAAAAAGTGCTCTTTATATGCGTTGTTGCCAAAAGAGCACTTATAGCTAGCTGGCGCAATTACCCCTGACTTGGCGCAATTACACAAAGTACTGTATATATACAAATATATTACAATAGAAAAATGCGAGCATGAAAAGTAGTATGGTTAAGCTAAAACATAGAAAAGTAAAGTACTAGTTATGAAAACTGAAAAAGAAAAGGAAAGATATTCTAGTAAAAAATATAATAAATTTATAACTTAAAATATTGCAGCAGTAAGAATTGATTATATAATGTCATAAATTGAATTTAAAAAAAATTCTTAATGCTGCAACATTTTAAGTTATAAATTTATTATATTTTTTACAAGAATATCTTGTTTAAGCTTAAGCATATTACTTTTCATACTCGCATTTTCTATTGTAATCCAGGTTTCCAATAAATTCACTTGTTCTTTGTTTAATTCCAGTCTTGAGAAAATTGACCACATACTGTCTACTCATCCTTCGGTTAACATTCACATTTGCGGTGACTTCAATGTGCATAATGTGGAATGGCTGACCCACACAAATAAGACCAATGGCGAGGGGAGGTTCTATCATGATTTTGCCATTGGCTATGACCTCACTCAGATTGTTCACGAACCCACCTGTGTGGCCGATACTACCAGTCAGTATGCAAGCCTTCTAGACCTTTTTCTCACAACTTCCTCTGAGCTATGTTCATGTTCCGTTCTATCTCCTATGGGATCCTCCGACCACTCCGTTGTATCAGTTAAGATAAAAATGAAATGTAATACCTCTCCACCGTACTGTATATCGATACTCTATGGCTGACTGGGATAGCTTCCGTACATTCATATCTGATTTACCTCTGCATTACATGTTTAAAAAGATGTGTCCTCTATAGCATCAGACCTGACCGAATGGTTAATTGTAGGCATAGACTGATTCATACCATCCAAAAAATTCCAACAAAAACCTAACAGCCAGCCATGGTTCTCCCTAGAATGTGCTGCTGCCATCGCGCACAGAAATCACTTTTTCCATAGCTACCAACATAATAGATGTACTGAGATTAAAGCTGCTTTCAGGACTGCCAGCAACCACTGTAAAAGAGTAATAAAAAATGCAAGAGAGCTATATGCTCAGTCTGTTAAATCCAAAGTAGCTGAGCAGCGGCTTGGTTCCCACCAGTTTTGGAAAATAGCAAACAGGATTCTGAACAGAAGTGTGCGTTCTATCCCAACCATCATCAAATGGACCTGTGGTCATCTCGTCAGCATCAAACAAGGCCAAACTATTTGCAAAGAACTTTGCAGCTAATTCTACCCTAAGCGACGAAGGCCATCAACTCCCCGTATTTCAACACGCTATGCAACATACAAATATATGTGAGTGAGGTCGCCAAGCTAATCAAGAACCTTGATTCCAGTAAAGCAACTGGCCCTGACGACATTCCAGTTATAGTGCTGAAAAAGCTTCAACCAGAACTTGCCCCCATACTTACAAAACTGTTTAAGCGTTGCCTTTAGGAGAAATGCTTCCCAACACCCTGGAAAACCTTATCAGTATGCCCTGTATTTAAGAATTCAGGTGAAAAGTCATCTCCTTCTCAGTACAAACCAATAAGTCTCCTGTGTGTCATGAGTAAGTTACTGGAGTCCATATTAAATAAAGAAGTAGTCAACCACCTCAGCAGAAACAACCTTCTTAGTGACATGCAATATGGTTTCCATTCCGCAAGAGCTACAGCAGATGTGCTAACGGTTATATCTCATAGGATTAGTGAATCTCTTTACAAAGGCTTCCTTTCCAGGGCAATTGCTCTTGACTTATCGAAGGTCTTCAATAAGGTATGGCATAAGGGACTACTTCACAAGATTTCCAGCGACGGTATAACTGGAAATGTTTTCTCAGTTATTAAATCATTTCTCTCCGATAGGTTCATAAGAGTAGTGGTTGATGGGCAGAAATTAGAGGCCCACAGTATTAATGCTGGAGTCCCTCAAGGGTCCATCGTGGGCCCAACTCTGTTCCTGATGTACATCAATGATCTCCCAAAACACATACTTAAATCATTCTATGCTGATGACACTACCATCTATGGCAACACATCAAAGGCTGTAAATGACAAAGTTCTCTCTGATTCTCTCTCCTCTGATCTTGAGCGCGTGATAGAGTGGGGAAAGAGGTGGCTGGTCACTTTTAATGCATCCAAAACCAAGCTTCTATCTTAACATCATCAACGCTCTGATCCCCATCTGACATCAATTGTGATGGATGGCTCTCGTCTTGGGGAGGCTCCATGTTTTGACAATCTTCTGGGTTTGATCTTTACTCCTGATCTTAAATGGAACACGTACATAAGGTCTGTTGCCAAGGACGCTGAGAAAATGGTGGAATCCTTTTACCGCTCCAGAAGATATCTCACTACTGATGCAATTCTCTATTTGTATAAAAGCCAAGTACGTCCAAGGGTGGAGTACTGCTGCCACATCTAGGCAGGAGCTGCTAAAAACAGCCTATCCTGCCTTGACAGAGTACAAAATAGACTTCGTGGCTTAGTGGGGGATGCCCTTTTCTCTTCTGTGCAGCCTCTCTCCCACAGAAGAGACGTTGCGAGCCTGTCTTTGTTTTATCGTTATTTCCATGGCAAGTGCTCGTCTGAGTTCCAATCTTTGGTCCCCCCCCCTACGCCAAACTTTCACGAAAATTACTGTCATTAATTTTCCCCACTCTTTATCTGTGCCTAAATCCAAACATAGATTCCATGAGCAGAGCTTCTTTCTTAGAAATGCACGACCGTGGAACTCTCTTCCGTTTGCCTGTTTCCCACGTGACTACAACTTGGATGTCTTCAAGTTCAACATAAACAAATTCCTGACAAACCGCTCTCTTAAGTAAGACATCCTATGAAATATCCAATACTAATGATTACTACAATACTATCTCATTTATTACTGTACATGCAATAATCCTTATCCCCGAGTGGCCTTGATAAGTGGTGACCTCCATGTAAAAAAAAATAAATAAACACATATGTAATAACAATGTATGGCACTCGTCTGCTTTCAATAAAACACCTCCGATTATCTCCCTTTCATACTTTCATTCTATCTGTTTCAGGAGTTACTTCTCTTTTCGCGACATCAGTCGCTGAAGCGACGATGTGACTATGGAAACCAGTAATAAAAAGCGTCGCTCAAGGCCTTACATATGTTTACGATTTTGAACATCAAAAAATTCATCATAACTTTTGTTTTACTGAACGAAAATTGAATTTTTTTCACAATGTAGCTGAGAAGGTGATCTATAAACTGTAATGCTTGTTTGACATTTGGTCGAAAAATGAGTGAGCAGTGAATCTTTAAAGCAGTTTTAAATGAGTAAAACTGCCACTTAACCATATATTCAAACACTACCATGTTTGAATGATATATATATATATATATATATATATATATATATATATATATATATGTGTGGGTGTGTGCGTGTGCGCATATATATATATATATATATATATATATATATATATATATATGTGCAGCAAAAAGAAATTCCGCCCTTGACATTTGTTTCAAAAACCGCAAATTTATACTTTTACCTGTTCATATTTAACTTTTAATTGAAGCGTCCTAGTGTTTACGTCAATTAAAAAAAATTAACTCCAAATCGAGAAGGCAAAAAAAAAAAAAAGCAAAAAAAATAAACTCCGCAAAATGGAAAATAATTATTTAAATTAAATATTAGAAAATTAATGCAACACAAATACAAGAGGAACACAATGAACTAATATTTTGTAGCCCTTTTGCAATTTGACAGCCTGCAATCTCTTTAGAAAATTTTGTTAGTCTGTTACAATTAAATTTAAAATAGCATTTTCGTCAGTCTATCACAATTAAATTTAAAATAGTATTTTCGCCAGTCTGTCACAGTTAAATTTAAAATGGCATTTTCATCGATCTGTCACAATTAAATTTATTTTCGTCGGTCTGTCACGCGTAAATTTAAAACAGTAATTTTGTTGGTCTGTCCCACTTATATTTGAAATAGCATTTACCTATTTAAACCGCTCTGTCACATTTGACTTCGGAATCTTATTCTCATGGCAAAAGAAGCAGTCGAAAGCGGACGCATCTTAACAGATCTATCTTGTTTTTGTTTTGGAAATGAGAATGTTCCTTAAATACGGATCTCCGGAAATTCCTTAAAATTCCTCACATATCCATCACCCGATTATCCTCGCTTTAAATGACGCACTTTATTTATATCGCTGTTATTTCCTGGCAATGCTAACAACTATAATATTAACGGAAGAATATCCAACATTCGGATGCAGATCTATAACACGATTAAACGTACAATTTAGCCATAAGTTTTCTGACAAGGAACCCGAAACTATAAAAATAAAAGATCGAACTGTTTAAAAATTATTGAAACACAATTGAAAAGAGAAAATTTGAAAATGCAATCTTGTGTGATGTTTTTTATGACATCTGGGCTGGTGCATCCATAACTAGTCTAAAAGGAATTAAGTCCAAAAATTCAGTACTCAAAGTTAAGACGCCGAATTACCTAAATGTAGAACGGAAGTCACTAAGCACGAAACGAAATTAAGCTTTTTTGATAACATAAGAAATGTTAATAAAAAACAATGTTCGTACATTATTTATGACTAAGTTCCATTTATTTAATGAAACATTTTTATACAAATGATTAAAATAAGTTTTTTTTCTTAAATACAGAAAGTGTTAATAAAAACTTTTATACATAATTTATGAAAAAATTCTGTGATAAAACTTGTGAAACACATAAATATATTAATTTAAAAAGATACCATTTTTAGAAATGTAATTTAATAAAAATTCTCATTAGTTTTTTTTTCTTAAAACAAAAAAATATTCATTTCACATATTTTATTGCTTCGTTTACTTTTACCTGCACTTTCAGAGTTTTTCTGTCTAGTTTCTTAAACATGACCCCATCACTTCTTTCCCTTCCGCCATAATCTCTTTCGGTCTTTCAACGATCTCTGTCACTTCCTCAGTTTCTTCCAGCACCTCATCATCAGTTTCCTTATTATTACTAATTACCTCGTCCTTTGTTTCCTCACCATTTCCTGCCACTTTATCCATATTTTCCACTGCATTCTCTGTTTTTTCCTCAACAATCCACACATCTCGTTCATTTGCCGTGTTATCGCCCATTACTTCTGCATTCACCTTTTTGTAGCCTCTAATTCAAGTTCTAGTAATCATCCACTTTCCGTATTCCTCTTGCCCGATTACACACGTGCTGTTCTGTTAATTTAAACGTTTCTCGTCCTCTCCATTCTCTAAACATACGTTTTCTATACGCTCTAATAGGTTTTCCATTTTCATCATAAGGATTCCTTCTGAAGAAGCACCTCATAATTACTTTATTAATCTCTTTACTTAACTTCATTCTAGAAGTTGCATGTCGACGGCTGGGTTCTCTCTGCTATTCCAAGATACACCTGCCGAGCGCGAGCTCTTCTCCTTAAGTTCGAGTCCAATTAACGCCATTATTTTCAATTCTTTGGTTTGTCATTTCATTCATGAGAAGTTTAGTGAATTTTAGGTTACACAATAACCGGTGCTTTTTTTTTGAGACACCATCTCTAATGGTTTGAAATCAGTTTTCCTTCTCCTAAATGGTTGGGCTTACCAGACTGTTGAGCATAAACGAATTTGTGTGTTCATCAACGTTTCGTCTTTATTGCGAGACTTCTTCGTAATTCAAAATAAGAAAATGGAAAAAACATGGAGGAACACATAATAGATTTGTACACACACACACACACACACTCTCTCTCTCTCTCTCTCTCTGATATATATATATATATATATATATATATATATACAATATATATATACACACAATATATATGTATATATATATGTATATACAGAATATATATATATGTATATATATAACTACTTCATTTACTCACATAAAATTAATACACGAAAGTATAAATTTATGCGTAAACTTTAAGTATTTACTTCAAAAGTTCTCAATACGTAGGTAGAGCTAGTTAGTAAGTTATAAAATATACATGGCGATTAAGCTACACTGAATATTCCGCGTTTCATCCACTCTAGGACTCTTCAGGCTAATGCGCGAATTTTATGGTTGTCTGTCGTTTTTATATACGCACCTTCTTGGTAATCCGACTCCGTCCCCACAAACAACTTTATATTTAAAATTTTACAAAGAATTAGAATTTTGAACAGAATCGGTAAATTTACCAGAATCCGCAAAAAATATTAGACTCGTCCTATAACTGGTATATATATATATATATATATATATATATATATATATATATATATATATATATATATATATATATATATATATATATATGTATATATATAATGTGTGTGTCTGTGTGTTAAATTGTAAATTTATACGAGGTAATGTACAGCAGTTCATTTTATCAGCCACCAGAGACGCAGGCAATTGACCAATGGGCGCTCTTGGAATTCGGTTATCTCCCTTTTCTCTCTCTCTCCGCTGTATGATGCACCAATGAAATGACGACGAAAATCAATGTCTCTGATGCTGGAACTATAAATAATTGAATAAATCTACGTTATAAATCCGACAAGTTGATTGCCCCCCCACCCGCCGCTCTTATCGTGGTCGAGGAAATAAGTTTCGCAGCAATTTTTTTTTATACACGATCAACTTTTTAGAACTAGTAGTTTTTTGTATTAAAATTTGAATAACTTTTGAATATTTATTCATATGTTAGCAGGAAAACCTAGCGTTGCCTGGTATTAAATAAAAAAATACCCTTTTGCTCCCAACCCATAACACCTAATATCTAAAATGATAGTGACCAGCACTTTAGTGTTTGATTTAAATAGCATATAAGCTGACAAATATATAGTAATCTGTGGTAATAAATAGTGATCTATAATAATAAGGACAACGATTCTACAAGGTACCTTCGTTTCCAGACTTTTTTTCGTATGGGCACTTTTATTGATAATACACGCATAGCACTCTAGTCCAATTCGTAGTAATCTCCTCCTGCTGTAATATCGCTGATCTAATTTGAAGAATACTGGCATCTTTTATTGATAGTACACAAATGAAACTCCAGACCTCTTCGAAATACTCTCCTCCGGCTGTAATGCACTTGTTGTACCATTCCAACAACTTCTGGAACGCCCCTCGGAAGTCCTCTTGTGTGATCGTTTAAAATGACCCTCGTTACAGCCTCTTTCATCTCCTCAATCGTCTCAAGCGCCGGTCTCTAAGGTTTTCCTTGAGCTTAGGGAATAACCAAAAATCACAGGGAGCAAGGTCTGGACGACAGGAAGGGTGAGGAACTGTCGTGATGCCCATCTTTGCCAAATATTCTTTGACAAGGACGGAGTTGTAGACTGGTGAATTCATGCAAATTTTCAGTCCCTCGTGAATAATTGTGTATATAATTTCCACACTGACATCAAACTGTGTACTTATTGTCTCTATAGACACACGACGGTCCTTATTCATGACATTTTTATTTTACCAATCAACTTTGGTATTCTGTCTTTCTTACTCCCCCACGCCTCTCATTATCCTTCATAGACTCTCTGCCTTCCTTGAATCTCTTATGCCACACAAAAACTATGCTCGATTCATGCAAGATTATCCAAAAGCAATCTAAAGCTTTCCATACGTTTCTGTGGCATTTTTTCCAAGTTGAAAACAGAATTTTATTGCGCATCATTCTTCGAAAGTGTCTCACGTCCAAATTGCATTTTTTGAAATTCAACAGCTATGACAACCAGGCTTTAATAGGGTGTATTCTAATTCCTGCTGTAGCTCTTCATTTGAACCTGGAATCATAAAAATTGGTCAGTAATCTCATAAGATGTATAGCAAAAGCATACTGAATTTTCTACAGCAATTATAAATGCCTGTACAAACAGTCTGTAAACATATTTAAGGCACCTCGTACATCTAAAAACAAAATTAAGTTGAAGACTCCTAAAATTTATAGTAGGATTCGTGGCGTAAAGCATAAATTACTTGGTAAAATTTAGTTCTTAGTGACACTGTTCTGGAAGTTGAAGTTTCAATCCCTGTGCGAGCAATACTTAGAATCATATAAAGACATAAGAAAATAAAATATTTCGGATTGTTTTTATTACAAACTAGCAGGCCGCCCGGCGTTACCTGGTCGTAAAATACGAATAAATATTATATTTTAATTCACATAGAAACTAAGACATGTATGTGCGAGTATTATGGGGTTTTTGTTTTCTAAACAGTTCACGTCTTGTAAGCAAAAAAGAAAAAAAAAGCTCGAACTGAGATCGAAACCAAAACCTAAAGACAGTGAGTCAAGTACAATAACAACAGCGTAAAGAACGTGTTTCCGAAATGCTTATTCTTTACATAAGTAATCTGTGATGCGAACTATTCATGCATGCGTATTCGTGAAACAGTTAGCAAGCAGATAAAAATCTGATCACTTTCACGCAACACTTTTTAAGTTTTTACCCCTTTAGCAGACTTTTTCCGGATAGAAACGAATTAAAAAGATTTTCACATGACTTTATAGATATATAGGTAGATTATCTGATTAAACTTTTGTTTTATATGATAGAAATGTCTTTTATTACAAATAACCAAATAAGGGGTAGTGTTCTACTGATAGTTTTACAACCTTACCACTCGGACTTAGGGTTATTGGTTAAGAAATTTACTAAGTTTGTTAACGAAACGTTTACTGATAGATATCTAAAACCGGCTTCGAAACTTTGTAAGTTACACCCTTTTGCCTTTCCTGCATTCTTTTTCCCACAGAAGAGCCGTCGCGAGCCTGATTTGCTCTATCGTTATTTTCATGGCAAGTCCTCGTTTGAGCTCCAATCTATGGTCTACCCCCTCACCATACTTTCACGAAAAACACTCGTCTAGCCAAAAACCCATACATAAAGTCTGTTGCCCAGGTCGCTGGGAAAATGGTGGGATCCTTCTACCGCTCCAGAAGATATTTCACTACTGATGCAATTCTCTATCTGTATAAAAGCCAAGTACGTCCAAGGATGGAGTACTGCTGCCACATCTGGGCTGGAGCTGCTAAAAACAGCCTATCCTGCCTTGACAGAGTACAAAATAGACTTCATGGCTTAGTGAGGGATTCCCTTTTCTCTTCCCTGTAACCTCCCTTCCACAGAAGAGACGTTGCGAGCCTGTCTTTGTTTTATCGTTATTTCCATGGAAAGTGCTCGTCCGAGCTCCAATCTCTGGTCCCCTCTCGCCAATCACTCGACTAGCTCCACCGACTATCAACAATTTTCCCCACTCTCTATCTGTGCTTTGATCTAAACGCAGATTCCATAAATACAAAGATTCTTTCCTATAACTGTCCACCTATCGGACACTGTTCCACTGCTTCCCGATCGATTACAATATTTTAGCATTCAAGTCCAATGTAAACAAGTTCTTCCTGAACTGTTCCCTTAAATATCTTTTAACTATTGTATTTTAAATGTATCAATAAATTACATAATTATAAATATTACAAATTATAAAATTTATTAATACAGTTAAAAAACATATACTCTGAAAGTGAGATTGCAGCCAAGGAAAATATTTTACTTTAATTATTTAATAGGTCATCACCTTTGAATGGATTATAAAGAAATGATAGGGAAAATTAAAGAAAGGTCTTAAATTAATGTTAAGAATGGTTAATTTAAATTAATTACGTGTCAATAAAAGAATTCTGGTTAAAGTAGAAATAAATTAAAAAATATTTATCTATAATATAAATCTCACCTGTTTAAAGGTATGTATGTATGTATGTATGTATGTATGTCTCGCAAAAACTATCGACAGAGTTGACAGAAAAAAAAGGTTAAAGTCGAATATGCATGTATTACGAATATGCATGCATAACGTAATAGCCATTGGTTCATAACTTAATTGTTGGCCTTGCAGCAAACATGTCTTCACAGCTCAGCCATTAACGTAAAAGAAAAAGTAAATCGCAAGTTAAACGTTTTAGTTTCGATTCTCAGTGGTGGTGCACCAGTCATTTTAAAATTTTTAAATCTTAACTAGATATTGGGTCCAATATAATATATAAATAAATACGAAATATGCATTAATCAAAATATCATATTTAAGCGTATTTTACGACCGGGAAATGCCGGTCGGCCTCCTAGTATATATATATATATATATATATATATATATATATATATATATATATATATATATATATATATATATATATATTCCGCCGAGTTTTTAAAATAGTGATCGGAATAGAACTATTTATATTAATATTTATTTATACAAACGTGTAACGAGCTTCGCTACGCTAACATGAAAATTTAGTTATAAATGACTAACATTTCGTCAGTCGAAAGGTGTGTTCTTTATTTAAATGCTCATATTAAAAGCTTTAAATATGAGCACCTATAAGAAAAAGACAGATTGTCATTCATGCAAGTGTACTAAAGCCTGTTACATGTGTGTGTGTGTGTGTGTGTGTGTGTGTGTGTGCATAATAAGTTATAAAATATATATGGCAATTAAGCTACACAGAATATTCCGCGTTTCATCCACGCGGAATATTTGCCATATATATTTTATAACTTACTACCTAGCTCTACCTACGTATTGAGCACTGCTGGAGTAAATACTTAAATTTTACGCATAAATTTATACTTTCGTATATTAATTTATGGGATTAAATGAAGTAATCATATATATATATATATATCCACTTATTTAGTGTTACCTTTTTAAAATTAAATATGTTTTACCAAACATTTTTTTCAAAGTGTTTTTAACATGTTTTATTAACTACTTGTTCTTATATATATATATATATATATATATATATATATATATATATATATATATATATATATATATATATATATATATGAGTGTGTGGATGATTAATAGGAATCGGTATCAAAATCGAAAAAATCTGTGTGTATTTACTGATGCCCCAAAACGATTCCCTTTAATTATCTGTTTTTATTTGATTTTTGCTTCAGAAACATATGTAACTGCTGGTAGTAATATTAGAAAAATAAATATTTATCGATTTTAAACTTCCAGTAAAATTAAGATCTAAAGATCACCTCCTTATTTAACATGTGTTTTTACGGTAATCGGGACAAAATAACAATTTTATACTTTAATATTTAGAAATTTTTAAAGAATTGGAATCGGAATCGATAATTTTATCGGAATCGGAGATTTAGTACGGAATCGGTAATTGTATCGGAATCGGGAAAAATATTGGAATTGTCCCATCACTAATATATATATATATATATATATATATATATATATATATATATATATATATATATATATATATATAGAGAGAGAGAGAGAGAGAGAGAGAGAGAAACTAAGAAATATAGAGAGCCTAGCTGAGGATGAACAAAATAATAGTGATTTTTATCTATATAATAATCAAACCGAAATAACCATTGTAACGGGTTTTGTAACCCAACATCCGGTTTACGACTTCCGGTTGCGCATGCGTACATAAACAAATCATTAGCGCGACAATAAAACATATTGTTTTATTGTGTACGTTTTCAACGTCCCAATTGTTTTTTGTTCGCGTTTAAATTATCCAAATAAACAATTGTTAGTACTTTCTGCATATTTTTTATATCGTTCATTTCTGTATTACGTTTAAGTTATTTTAATGCAACTTTCTTACAAACAAATCCACTTTAGCCGTTGACAACCATAAGAGCATTTTACAACGGCGATTTACCCACCGCCTTCATTTAAAAAAAAATTATTGTCCATTTTTTCATACACCTTTCTTAAAAACATTCATACATTTTTTTCTACATTACCAACATAAATAAATAACCCCTAAAATGTGTTTTTTTATTTGTGTTACAAATAAATAATCAACGCGATAATGAAGCGTATTGTTTTACTGTGTACGTTTTCAGCATCCCAATTGTTTTTTTTTGCGTTTAAAT
>NC_136523.1:29093520-29176020 GCF_053919585.1 Euprymna scolopes
AAATTTTTTATATAAAGCATGACGCAAGTAAAAAAAAAAAAAAAAAAAACAAACAAAAAAAAAAACAAGCAACGAACGATAACTCTTACTAAAATTTATCTTCCTTAATTTGTATCCGAGTTTTACAAGCAAGTATAATTTCGACAAAAATAAAAGAACAAGTCTATTTGGATTATCTGGTCAACTGTTATAGAGTGTTATTTTCACAACGTTTCGGTCGATGTAATCTCCGACTTTCTTCGGGTGCATTTTGTTGAATTCGGGAATCTTTCTGTAGAACTCTGGGACCTACGCGGAATTTGGAACTGAAATCTTTATTTAATCCATGGAGGTAGCATGCTCTCGTTCCGCCAGAAATGATTGGGTAGAAGTCCTAAGTAATTCGCAGTTATATCTTGAGTATCGCCCGCCCTGAGGATTGAACCTTTAAGCTTACTTACTGAATTTTAATTAGTAATTTATCAGTTACGTTATGTGTCCTTGCTGACAAATCTTGCATGAATGTTGCCTTAAATTATTCTTGTTTTTAGATATACAAACCCTTCGTTTACCTTTTAATGTTGCACTTACTTTTTATTACTTTTTGCCATATTCTTTTATTATTTAATTTTTATTTAAAACTTTAATTAAACGTGGAAATACGATTTACAAAATAGCGCGGATCACTCTTTGCATTAGCACCGAAAAATGTTACTAAACATTTATTAATAATTTCTCACTTTTACAAACATTTGATTTTAAATTTCTTTTTAAATGACGACTTTTATCGACTTTTTTTTTTTTTAAATATCCCCCCCAATGGTGTTTATTCCGAAATCCGTTGTTAACATGAAGAGGTTGAGGGTGTTTATTCTGAAAGTCGTTCTTAACATTTGTGGAGGTGGACCTAATGTAAAATAAATAAATAAATAAATAAATAAATGAATTAAAAAAAAAAACTAAATCATTTACTGATAACTTCTCACTTTTACAAATATTTTTTAATTTACATGCGCGGATGAACAAATTGTTGAATAGTGCGAAAACAAAACGTTTTTATAATAAAATTCGGGATAATTTTTGGGGTAAATATTTACATTTAGGTTCACCTCCACAATTTTCTTTTTTAAATGACGACTTTTATTGATAAATAAATTTACTTCTCCGCAACTTTTATTGATAAATAAATCTACTTCTCTGCCACGGGCACTGAACCCCTCCTTTTTTTTAATAGTATTTTCGGGTAGGTATGCTGACAACAAATATCAGTTAAATTTTGCAAATAGCCCCCCCCTCCAAAAGTGGTGTTTATTCCGGAAGCTGTTCTTAAAATGAGGAGGGTGTGGGGGGTGATTATAAGGTGGGCCTAATCTAAAAAAAAAAAACAAGTTTTTTATGCACACATAAGCAACTATTTTTTATTAACTTTTTTTTATACTTTTTTATTTAAAAATTAGTAAATTTCAATGAATAGAATAATAAATCATTTATCATTAATATGTGTTTTTGGTTTTGTGTTGAATGAAACTTTTTTTTTTCATTACAACAATAATGAACCAATTTAAATTTTCCGGCATGCGTTTAAGGGTTACGAAATTATCAATAAATCGTTTAGTTACTAAGCCAACATCAGTAAATAAAAAAAATGTTACGTGCGCATGCATTAGCCTTGACTAGGGGGTGGGGGCTAAGGGAGCGACCATTAAATAATTATGCTGGTCGCCATGGAACTCAACGCCCAAGGAGTACCTAAAGTGGCACTTATGCACTTATGTTATCGTGCTATTTTTTAAAATAATATTTTCATGTTAAATTCAAATTTTACAATATGTTTTTTTTTAATTAATTTGTTAAGTGAAAGTACAGATAACCCGGTCGGTTTCTAATGTGAGGAAAAGCTAGCGCCCCCCCCAAAAAAAAGGGGTACTCTAGATAATAACAAAACATTAAAATTGCCTCAGTCTCAAAAGATTTCTTCTCTACTGAACGAGGAAACAAACGGTGAAGTGTAGTTCACCTTCTGTTTCTCTCTCCCTCTCTCTTCCTCTCTTAATATCTCTCTCTATCCATCTCTCCCTTTCCCTCTCTCAATCTATCTTTCTCTCTATATCACCATGTCCATCTCTCTTTGAGCCCCTTTCTCTCTCTAACTCCCTCTATCTCTCTCCTTTCCTCTGTCTCATCCCTCTCTGTTTCTAACTCTCCCCCTCTCTCTGTTTATCTATCAATCCCTTTATCTCTCTATCTCCTCTTTCTCTATTTTCCTCTCACTTTCTCTTTTCTATCTATATATCTTCCTCTCTATCTGTCCATCTCCAATCCCTCATCCTATTTTAGTCTCCTAAATTAATTACAGTGAATAAGGCATTGTCAAAACATGGATAAATCCTATTTTAGTCACCTAATTTACTGACTGTGAGAATAGAAGTTCTTTGGAAATTACTGCTACCTTGAACAGCACCAGAAGTAACTGGTAAAACCTTTCTAATTAAATTGATTTTAGCAGCCATTTGGTAACAAAATGACATAGCCTTAGCTCTTGCTGCATGAGGAATACCTGCGACCTTGCTGCCAAGTAGAAGAATTATTTATTCTACTTTAAAACATTCAATTTTTCAAAAATCTCATGTTCGACATCTCCAAAACATCCAATATGGGGAAAAATATTGCAGAAATGCAAACTTATTGTTTAGGATGAATGCACAATGGTACGCAAAAAATCACTTGAGGCTCTTGGTCGATCCTTGCAAGATCTGCGTGGCAATGTCAGACCATTTGGGAATGCAGTAATATTGCTTGCAGGAGATTTCAGATAAATGTTACCTGTTATTCTTCAATCAACACCAGCAGATGAAATAAATGCTTGCCTCAAATACTCTACTTTTTTGTTCCATGTGAAGACATTAAACTTAACTCAAAATATGCATATCCAGTTGCAGACTGTTCGATCCGCACAAAAACTTTTGCATCACTTGTGGGAAATTGGGTACGAAAAAGTGCCAGCTAATCAGAGTTAAGGGCAAAATTCTTTGACTTTTAACTTCTGTAATTTCTGTAATTTTATTTCATCAAAAGAATAGTTAGTTTAAAAGGTTTTTGCAGATATTCAAATTATAAGAATTCCATTTGACTAAGTGAATGAGCTATTCTTGCAGGTCAATACAAAGATGCCCATGAACTTAACGCTATTATTCAATGTAAAATTCCAAGTGAGGTAGTCAAATACAAATCCATCGACACTGTTGTGAAAGCAGATAAAGTGGTTAATTATCAAACAGCTATATTTGCCAGGGATGCCACCGCATGTATTGCAACTGAAATTTGGTGTACTAATTACCATGTTGTGAAATATAAACCAACCCAAGCTTTGCAATGGCACATAGCTTGCAGTAAAAAAATTAACAAACAATATCATAGAAACAACAATCTTAACGGGACCTTTCACAGATTAATATATCTTCATTCCATGCATTCCTATGATTCCACCGGATACATCATTACACTTTAGGAAATTGCACTTTCCAATTTTATTGTCATTTGCAATAACCATCAACAAAGCACAGGGAACAATCTTTACAATTGTGGGCCTTACAGTTACACACTGACCGTTTTTTCACATGGACAATTTATGTTACGTCTTCAAGAGTCACCAAACCGGAAAATCTCTATATCAGCTAAGAAAATGGAACAACAAAAACCCATGCAAAATGGAAAATTAAACCTATAAGAAACGTGCTTTTTCTCATTTTGGAACTTTTTCCATTGCGCCAATTTGAGCCACAGCAACGCGTGGCAGGGTACAGCTAGTATATATATATATATATATATATATATATATATATATATATATATATATATATATATATATATATATATATATACTAGCTGGGGAGGGGCGCCCGGTTTGCTCGGACGTAAAATAGCTTAAGATGATATTTTTGTTTGCCCACATTTCGTATATATAGAGTCGTGATTTCAAATATATACAAAGAAGTATTTGGGTGCCATCAGCTAGAATCAAAACCGAAACTGTAGCTTTCAAATCTAGTGACGTTACCACTGTACTAAGGTGACACGAAAAAAAAACAAACTAAAATGAATAACGAGTTTTTCAATTTTAACCCTTTTTGACCACTTTAAACTATTTTAACCCTTTTAGACCACTTAAAACTATTTTAACCCTTTTAGACCACTTAAAACTATTTTAACCCTTTTAGACCACTTAAAACTATTTTAACCGGCTAAAGACCCATAAAAGAACGGTCCATAAAAATCCAATTATTTGAGGCCCGTAACACTGTTTTGCGACTTTTAGTTTTGGAAGAGATAGAGTTTGAAAATATGGAGAGACAGGCAAACAGACAGACATATAGCCTTTTATATATTAGATTAGTCGGAGAGTACCTTAAAAGAATGCTCGATTATTAAGAAAAGTTAAAAGATAAAATTAAAAGCGTAATATAAATTTATACATGTATTACAGAGAATCCAAATAACCGCGGGTTTAAGTCCAAATAAACGAAAACTATATTTGGTCTCCTATGACGGACTCTCTTCAACCTCTGTTAATGGGTGCCTCTCCGAAAATGTGCGCTTCACGGGCCGTGAGGCTTTTTTTTTACGACATTCGTAAAATAAAAATGAACGAGAGAATTAAAATATCATATAAAGATAACACAAGCCACCATTTTCCGGGGAGACAGACATAAACAAAGCTTGTTGAGAATCTGACATGAGAGAGAAACTATAGGTCATTTTTGTTTGGATTTGAGACCGACGGTACCTATGTTGGTCTGATCTAGTGGAGCACCGATTAATATGTAGGTAATCGGTAATCGGCCTTATTGGCCACTTTGCTGATTAATCGGTAATCGATCGATAATTTACTTCTCTCTTTCTTCTTTAAACAATTTCATCAATTTCAAGTGACTCATCAGATAGCTATGGCACATTAACACAGTAGCTGGCAATTTAAATTGAAAGTTGTTAACTGTCTACTTGCTATCATGTTTTTTTTTTGCATTTTTTTAAACTTTATTAAATGAAATCACAAAATACAATTTTCAATTCTTAAATGAATATATCCAAACAACTAGATAAGCAAAAAGGAAATTACAAACTAAAAAAGTGTCGATTCCAGTTCTTAAGTGAATAACTCTAAGCTGAAGTTCTGCTTCCACTGGAGTATGCTGAGGTGGTTACCTCAGCTCTGCACCTGCTGCTACTACTTTAATTCATCTTCTATGCCTGCTGTTTGCCTCTTCTGCTCTTATAGTCTTATAAGTATTTGAAGTTGAACATTCTTAAGTTGTCATGTAGAAACTTTAGAGTTTCTCCAGTTTCCCGATCACAGCCTGTTGCTCATAGATTCATACAAATTACTTCTGGTACTAAAGAGTCTTTCACTCTCTAAGGATGAAGGGTGTACGCTTCAACCTTTTGAAGCCACATTACTCAGCAGGGTTAAGGTCTCCTGTGTCTTTTTCCATCAGTGAAATGGATCATCACTTCTTGTGAGCAGTGGTAAAGCTACATAATGATCAACTTCTTTTGTGAACTTATGAATAAGGGATTTACACTTTTGGAGTTGGAGTTGTGCTTCTTTTATTTCTGATGTACGTGCGGTTGCAGTCTCCACGTTTAACTCAGCCTCTACCTCTAACCCAGCCTCTACATCTAACAGCCTCTACCTCTAACTCCGCCTCTACCTCTAACTCAGCCTCTACCTTTAACTCAGCCTCTACCTCTAACTCAGCCTCTACCTCTAACTCAGCCTCTACATCTAACTCAGCCTCTACCTCTAACTCAGCCTCTACCTCTAACTCAGCCTCTACATCTAACTCAGCCTCTACCTCTAACTCAGCCTCTACATCTAACTCAGCCTCTACCTCTAACTCAATCTCTACATCTAACTCAGCCTCTACCTCTAACTCAGCCTCTACCTCTAACTCCGCCTCTACATCTAACTCAGCCTCTACCTTTAACTCAGCCTCTACCTCTAACTCAGCCTCTACCTCTAACTCAGCCTCTACCTCTAACTCAGCCTCTACCTTTAACTCAGCCTCTACCTTTAACTCAGCCTCTACCTCTAACTCAGCCTCTACCTCTAACTCAATCTCTACATCTAACTCAGCCTCTACATCTAACTCAGCCTCTACATCTAACTCAGCCTCTACCTCTAACTCAGCCTCTACATCTAACTCAGCCTCTACATCTAACTCAGTCTCTACCTATTATTCAGCCTCTACATCTAACTCAGTCTCTTGTTTGAATTTGTTATTGTAGGCTTATTTGAAGCTATTTCATGAAACAACCTTTAAAAGAGTATCAGTTTTATTTCACTTTGATCTTTTTGATCCTCAGCAGACTTTGAAGAAGTGTTTCCTGATTCTACTTCATTTCCATCAATAGAAAGTGGAAAACATAGAATACAATTCTTAATGGTATTTTCCATTTAATGTTTTTGAAATTTAAATTAGAATCTTGAAAAAGTAGACACACACAAGGTTTTATTATTTAGATAAGAGGAAAATCTTGTTTCGATTGAATTATTGAACAATGGTAAGAAGGATTCCAAAAAGTCAGAAATATCTAAATTAGATTGGACAGCTTTTGACAGAAATAACCAAAAAGCTAAAATTATTATCA
Organism: Euprymna scolopes; assembly: GCF_053919585.1. Taxonomy (NCBI): domain Eukaryota; kingdom Metazoa; phylum Mollusca; class Cephalopoda; order Sepiida; family Sepiolidae; genus Euprymna; species Euprymna scolopes. The sequence goes on from NC_136523.1 coordinate 29,100,148, forward strand.
TTGATGTTATTGCAGCTATTTGCTTCTTTGGTGATTTCTTAGAATAGAATCAGTAATTTGGACATTTTTTAAACAAGACATCATTGCTAAGTTGTTTAGCTAAGAATTTTATTATCAACTAGCGACTGCGTCGCGTTGGCGCACTCAGCGTTGAGTCAAACACAAAATCGAATACACAACATCAAGTACACTCAACATCGTCTCACTATCAACGCTTACCCTGTGAACTCAGAGTATGGGAAATTCCCATATGCACAAAACAAAATCACTGAAAAAACGAAAAATACCATAACTAAGGGTAAGGATAATGAGTAAACAATGGATAAAATGATGGTTAAAATTATTACGAATTTGCCAGGATTCGAACCTGTAATCTTCTGATCAGTAGTCAAACGCGTTATCCATATATAGATAAGGACAATCTAGGAACTCACGCCATTCAAGAAAAAAAGCATTTTTCAATTCGGTGCATCCGTTCGAAAGTTTTATTGGCATATATGCACACAGACATAAATACGTAAACATTTAGAATTTTATTAATAGTAATATAGACAACATACATTATAAGAGCTTTACGTTGTTCTAAATCCCTTTTCCACATATAATAGGTTGAATTCCACCGTATGGTAACATCTTTAATGTGTTTATGCATTTACAAATTAAGCTGATCCTGTATTTCACTTAATTTGCTAATTGCTATTGGAAAGCGATTGAAGTGAGAGGCTATATTTCTGTTAGTTACAACTAACAGAAATATAGCCTCTCACTTCAATCGCTGATTGTCTTCGCTCCTGCTGGGAAAATAATGAGGCATTTATTGAGTATTGCAATGTACATATGATGCATGACAGTGACTCTAAACCACATTCCCTGGCGCCAGCAACCACATTTGCTCCTGAGTCCCGCAAGGCTTAAAAATGTATTGGAGATTTTATATTTATCCAGAGTATTGGGAAATTCTTCGCTTATTCTTGCACCTGTGTGTGTACCAGGGAATGGAAAAACTCTAGACACAGCTCTACACTGTCCAAAGTCATTTGAAAGCTAATGACCCATCAAACCCAGAAATGAAGCATTATTTGTAGCAGCTGTCCAAATAGCTGTAGTCAAATAACTGCTTCTAATTTCATAAAAAACAAAACAAAAAACGATTGTATTTTTGTTTGTACTTTTGTAAAGATATCTGAAATTATTTTTTTCAGCGAAGTACTTTTTTGATGAAATAATATAATTTAGATAAAGTTTTGCATGAAACTTTTAAATCCAATGTCAGATGTTACAAAATATTGTTGAATATTAGCAGCAATCATTTCTCCCATCAGATAATGGATCTCTTGTAATATGGTGTTTTTTTTTCTGATTTGCCGCAATTTGAACTGATGGCTTCACATAATTTGCAAACAGTTGTATTCTTATTTTTGGGATTGACGTCAAAATACAACCAGCAGAAACTGGTTGCCATAATGGTTGATGATTGTCAATATTTAATTTTTGGCATATTAAAATTACTTATGTCTGATATTTAATTAGTAATTTATCTAAAGCAGAAAAATACCACTATATATATATATATATATATATATATATATATATATATATATATATATATATATATATAATGGTAGCAAGGATCAAAAAAATAAAAAGAAAGAGTATGACTGATTAAACATAATTTATTCATTTAGCACGTGGTCGGAATTCACCGTACTGTTTCTCCACATAAGAACTGAAAGTAATAATTATCTTTGAGAGTGAATTTAAAGTACAAAATAATCTTGATTCCATAGGAGACGAAAGGAGAAAATATTTCCATATGCTACCTCTATACGCTTCAATTTCAACACACACACACACACACACACACACACACACACACACACACACACACACACACACACACACACACACATATATATATATATATACAACGGTCTCCAAGGATTCACCTAAAACGATCTGTCTGTGTTCTTCACGCGGCCTACATTTACGCAGCTGAGATTCACCTAATCTGCACACGAGCAGCGAGATTTTGAGTCACTTTGCGTGATCACTTGTTATAAAAGTTACGTGCGCCTCTATTTTGATTCTTTCTTTCCCTCCCCAGCAGCTTGATTCCACATGATGCACACACGCACGGACGCTTTAACGGTTTCCACAAATTTCTCTACACTCTTCCCTGATCTCATGATCACAGACAGAACAGGGAGGCGATCGTCTTTGCCTGGCAGTTCTTCTTCATCCCCATGTGTGCTTTCGTCCGCGGACTGAAGGTCAAGAATAACCGCATCCGCCAGAAGGCTGCTAATATCCGAATCGCTGTCTGATAGAACTGGCGTAAACCAGGACAATATCTCACTGGTCTCCAAATCTTATTCACTTTCGTCATCCAATGGTGGTTGCGATTGCGTCGCCGGCCCTGTCTTTAACGTGACGTGGCACACCATCAACCATCACTGATTGCCTGGTGGTTATCTCAGTGATGCGTCCGGTACTATATCTTGTCGTACACTTGCCACGCGAGTTTTTGACCCAAACATCTCCCTTAACCTATCTTCGGTCAATTCCTGTTCGGGCAGTGGGTTTGTTTAATACCCTTAACCCTGATATGGTACCTGTGCAATGCATCGGCTGGTGTTGTGGAAGATGAAACTTTATGTATTAGGGTGACGTTTTACCAGTAGACCGTCTCAGACACTGTACAGTCCTTCCTGACTGCGATAGTGTTGACGTTTCTGTGGTTTTGTTCGATGATCCCGTACCCACTCAGCAAGTAGCGACATCAAAATCGCAGATGCCAAATTCCATAAATTTCTTGAAACGCAGTGCGATTATCGATCAGTATCTCCACTGGTGGGTCTCGCTCAAGGAATACACTCTCTAATTTCGGATGACTGCAATCGCATCTTGCGGACGCAATAGGTGCTATACTGCAAGCCTACATAGACCGCAATCGATAAGCACAAAAATGTTCATTATTGTGGTGAGTTATATCCATTGCTAGTGTGTTTCAGTTGTCTTTTGCGATCAGTTTCCCTTCTGTCTAGCGAACTGGCAGGCTTCGCATGCTTTTACAACAGATTTCAAGTTCTCTTTGGACATCTGCGGGTCCATTAATCTGGAGAAGTACAAAGTTCATTTTACACCCGGATGTCTGCTTTGACAATAGACATTGGCTACGTGGTCTTGGTCCAGTCGTCCTCCCACCGCTGAGCAGCTTTGAAGCGCCGGCCATTCTCCTCCCTTTAGCAGATCCAGTAAAAAATTACACAACATCGTTAGAAAAGAAAAAAATTATATAAAATCTTCGTAAAGACAGATAAAACTAGAAAGTTTTCTAAAATAAACTGCCCACAGAAAAATTACAATATCTTACAAAAAACTAGATGCAAACGAATGCAACTACATGGCTATAATAAATGTTAAAAGTAAACAAATCACCGATAGACTAAAAATTGGCGCCAAACTAAGTAAACCAAAATCTAGGAAAGCGTAAATCTTATTTAAAGATCACGAATCTAAGTTTAACAAGAATATTAGCACTCGCTTAATTAATCCGATTAAACTCTAAATTGATAAAATTAGTAAAACAATCCTTTCTAGAATTGTTGCATTCCGAGTCTGTATAATTTGTATGGTATGTACACGGTGGAACGATAAAGTTGCCGCCCTAAAGAAAACAACACTACAGTTGTATTTTTAAACTTTTATTGAAAAAAATCAATTCAGATAACTTGATTTCCTAGTAGAGCTGACACCTATTTAGTGTAACCGCCTTCAGCCTCAATCACCGCCTCGATACGGGTCCGAAACTGGGAGATTGCCTTTTCACTAGTACCAGCGGGAGCTCGGCGTATACTCGGCGGATGATGGCCATCAGGCTAGCTTTGGTGTTGTGGGGAGTCATGTTGGTGATGCTTTCGACGTATGGCCGAACAAAGTAGTCCAGTGGGTTCAAGTAAGAGTAGGAGGGGCTCCAGTGAGAGGAGGATACGCATGTTAATGTGGTCGGCCAGAAGCAGTAGTTTATCTATCTATCTATCTATCTATCTATCTATCTATCTATCTATCTATCTATCTATCTAGTGATGAGTGGGCAACAGAGATTGGAAGCGCCATGTTTTGGCAGGTTGTCAAACATGTCAAACTTTGTGACGTGGTTATTTGCACCAGAAAGTATCCAAACAGGTGACCGGGTGTGACGTGTCGCATGTCATGTGTTCTGGTTCGCACAATCCTTGTTGAGCTGGATTTGAGATGCCAAGAGAGACAGACAGCTAAAATGGGTCTGGCCATGAGAGGGGATAAATCTAAGAATAAAGACGTAGACGTAGAAGAACCACCCCAAGCCAAGATCGTCGATCACTCCTTTGCTATGACGAATGCCTGGAAGTGAAACAAACACATAAAATCTCATATCGTCTTGAGTCTTCTCCTTCTAACAGATTACAATTCCCCCAAGGACGGTTGACGAACCATCTCAGAAGAAACAATATCAGAACAGGTATGCCATTATGTATATGTTATATGTTCTGGCACGCACGCATCAACACCAAGATGAATCACGGGCAAAAAAAAAAAAAAAAAAAAAAAAAATAGACATTTAGTCGAGGAAAACAGTCTGTTACACAACATATATACATACATATGGTTTGTGATAAGAATACACGGACATTTAGTTGTGCCACATATACAGCAAATACACCACGATTCAACTATATACGCATATATAGAACCCCTCCGCGACGCAAATACGTCACTAACACGTATACACACACGTTAATTTGGTACTGTATATACACTGTTGTATAAATACCCCCCCCCCTCAACACAATGTTGTAGAATTCCTTCTGAAGTCAAGCCTGGGATTCTTTAGACTTGTGGGCCGGCGCCAAGTCTTGCTGCTACACCCAGTGTCTGCCAGCGGCCACCTGATTTTATCAAGGTACCATCACACTCTTCAGCACATCCACATTTGGTATTGACTTTCAAACTGATGTGAGGTGGTATGATGTGGCCCTTAATCGAAATCACATCAAAGACCGTAACCGTGGTCGGAAACTTTATTTCCATCCCCCCGAACACGTCCATGTTATTCGTGGCAATCTAGCGATGCATTTTAAGTGTGATGGCAATGGTCCCGTTGTCATAACTTGGATCGGTGGAGAGCATGAGTTGTACAGCGGCACATCTTCAATTTCGCTCATTGAATATTGTGTTACTTTCAGACATGATAGACGGCTCCTATCGCTCTTGGGATTTGTATACAACTGGTCAACTAGTAGATGGTCAGCAACCAAAAAAGAAAACCGGTTTTTCATCAAGCGGAAATGGAACCATGTCGTCTTTTCTAGGATGACAATTTTATCGTTCCACCATGTATATATCTATGTCATGGCCGTTGATCATCTGTCTTTGCGTCTGCAGATGTGTGTATACAGTCATGTGTGTGTTTGTGTGTGTGTATGTGTGTGTGTGTTTGTGTGTGTGTATGTGTGTGTGTATGTGTGTGTGCTAGTTGGCCGTTGACCCGCAAAAACAGTTCATTCGCCCTTTGGAAGGTCTTGTTTTTAATCCTTCAGGGAGACTAGCCGCCCTCCTCACCAAACAAGTCTGGTGGGGGAACCAGATTAGTCGCCGGTGACCCGACCATGAGGCAGGTAGTACTGGGTTACATGGTACCAGTAGCATATGACATGACCTGAAAATAAATTATATATATATACGTGTATATTTGTGTGTGTGTGTATATGTGTATTGGGGTAGAGAGGGCTCCCGTAAGCCGTGGTGAAGGCAACCTTTCTAGGAGAAGCAAATCTCTGATTTAAAAAACCATAAAGCGGAAGACCAGTACCCGCATTAAGCTGGTCTGTAGTTTAATTTGTTGCTGGCTATCTTGCTCTTGCTTGTTGCTGGATCTCAACATTTTGAACCGAGAGAGAGACTTAGCTGTCGTACAAAGTTAAGACTCTTTAACATCATATTTGTATAGATACTCCCTCAGACATTTGGGCTCATGGATTTTAAATTTCTGAGGGAGTGGCACTCGTCTGACAAGACGTTGCAATCATCAGACGTTGCAATCATCATGTGTGTGTGTGTGTGTGTGTGTGTGTGTTATACATAATATCTATAAAGAGACCTTAAGACACGTACCTTTTCTCCTTTCTTCGGTCGGGTCCCCTCACGACGGTTGCACTTCAATCTGAAAATCAAGTCATACATGCTCCTAAAACATATCTTGCTTATTATTAGACCTTTTTTTTTTCCGTTTCCTTATCTTGATTGCAAGACTCTCCCTCTGAATCACGTACCTTGTCTTTCACTCTCTAACTCTGACTCTAATTCTGACTAGTTCTCTCGTTCGGACTAAAAAAAAATCATGTTCCCTTTCTTATATATTGCGGTTGCCGGGCGTAGGGTGGCCCTCAGCCCAATTGACGTTCTTATCCGCGCTAGGCCACCAAAACGGTCCGTGAACTCTGAACTCGCAGCTTCACTCGCCTGTTGGGCTGAAACCATGCCATTAAGTTTGTCATTCATGTACCAACTTGATCAAGTTGTTTGAGCCAGGTTCGCGTTATCCACGTACTGGGCAGATAGCAGAATATATAAGCTAATAAAAATATTTAGAATTAAACCAATGAGTGAATACTGCCGAAGCAATCGCTTGGTTTAAAATATTGAAAATAAAAACAAATGCACCTTCCTACAATTGGATATCGTGGTCTTCTATTCATTCGTATCGATTGTTTTAATTTTTTTGTTGTTATTTAAAACCTAATTTTCTAATCTAATGATAAACATGCAATAATTTGAAACTACCAGTCAAAGTAGTATCAGTTTTTTTTAGATCAGATTTGCGCATTAAGTAAGAATGTTGTGTAGTTTATACATCCGAGTTATCCTCACAAGAATATAAATGACTGGTGTAAACCATAGATGCAGTCTAGGCGAGACGTTGAAATATATGCTGAAAGCCTAAAGCTTCAGCATATTATCAGCTACAACTATAAATAACCGTTCATTAAGGCGATTTACTAGATTTTATAATTTGACTAGCCTGGGTGCCCGGAGTTGCCCGGCGTTGCCCGGTGTTTGGAGGTGTGTGTTGAGAGAAAAAAAAGTAGTAGTAGGCAGGCAGGCTGGAACCCGTACCGGGAAGGAGGAAAAGAACGTGAAAAAATGTTACGTCTTTGCCGTTGCGTCCATCACCAAACCGAAAGTGGCGAAGGTTTAAAGTAAGGCTAGTCAATCGAAAAGAGAGAATAACTTTCGAAAATATCGACGAAAAAGCGACCCTTCCTTGAAAAAAGTGCCTAGTTGAGGGTGAAAAGAATTAATGTTTTTAGCCAATTTTTCGACATTTGTCGTCTGTAGGGTCGAGCTTCAACTCGATACCAATCTCGTGAAAATCCGTCACCTCTGTCAAAAGTTTTAGGCAGATATACATACATACATACATACATACATACATACATACATACATACATTTAAACAGACATGTGAGATTTATATAATAGACGGCTTAAATAAAAATCCCCCCCCCAAAAAAGTGCCATGGTTCAACTATGATCTAAACAGAAACATTCATATCGAACGAACCATATTGTCATAGTAACAAACTAATGTTGATTTTACATGACAGGCCTTTCTGCTTGTGCTTTGATAATAGCTTTAATGTAAGTTTAGAATGAAAAAGTTCAGTATGAGGGTTCAATTGTGCTTTAAACAAAACATTCATTTCAAAGAACATACTTTTTATATTTTATGTGTTGGGTCTTTCTGCTTGTGTGCTAATAAAACTTCTAAAATTCACTTGTGATGTTAGGCTATATAAGGCGTTAACTTTAATCAAAATCGTTTGTTTCTTCTTTCGTCGGATTTATTCGATTACCGATTATCGATTATCGATATTTATCGAATACATTGTGATACAAAACCTATCTAAGAACGCTGCCTGGCGCATAAAGTACATTCGTGTGAAATTTCAGCCGTTTTTGAGTTCATAGACACGTAGTCACACAAAGCTTCTTATATATATATATATATATATATATATATATATATATATATATATATATATATAGTAGTATTTCGTGCCTATTTTCATGTTCTGCTATTTATCCATCTGTGTTTGTATACGGACACGCGCAGACACAATTATGGCATTCCCCTCTACACTTGCTCACATCAAATGTTTTCTATCCAACAAAAAATAGCTAATAGTTATCATTAATCCAATCAACTTAATGAGCCATTGCAGGTTGTATAGGGAACGAACCCATCCCTCCACACACACATACACACGCACAGAGCAAATTCTTTTTATATAATCATAGAAAATTTTACCATGAGTTTCTAAAAATATTGAATGCACAATTCATAAAGAAACAGCATTGGGAAATTTGTCAGATTAAAAATAAAGTTTTATTTATATTTAAAAGTAGATGAGGACTCTCCAATAAATTATGTCAGCCTACAGAAAAATGAAATTCTACTACTTTGGGCTATTTTACAATCGCAATCGAAATCGTCAATCGGGTAGTTCGAACAGAATCAGGATCGGGAAAAATGTTGGAATCGTCACATTGGATTTGAAGAAAACCAAGTTATAATCTACAAAGAAGTAGTCCAGCAGCAACATGTTCCGCAGACGAGAAGACTTAGGTAATTCTAATTTATATAGTAGACAAACCCAGCGTTGTTCAGGAATCATTTATTACTGACAGAGACCAGTGGAAATTTTACGGTTTCCATATTTGTTTATTTGCATAATTTTCTGTTAATACTAATATATCTTTTTCCTTAACTTCCCTTACTCTATGGCTTTTAATGATTCATTCAATTAAAAAAAAATTATAATGATTTTCCATGTCTCACTGACTTTAGCAAATAGGATGTATACCATTATAGCTATTTGTTAATATTTTCTCCCCTGAAGAGATGGTAGACATCGAAACCCTATAGGATAAGGAGTTAAAATATTTCTAATATATTCTCTGTCTTACATAAAATAATAAAAAATCTTTTATCTGAAACTCAAACATTTTACGTCATCAATTTTTTAAATTCATTGAATTACAAAAAATTGCTCTCTCTCTCTCTCTCTCTCTCTCTCTCTCTCTATATATATATATATATATATACTAGTTGTACCCTGTCACGCATTGCTCTCTCTCTCACTCTCACGCTCTCTCTCTCTCGCTCTCTCTCTCTCTCTATATATATATATATATATATACTAGTTGTACCCTGTCACGCATTGCTGTGGCTCAATTTGGTGTAATGGCAAAATCCCCATATTAAGAACGCCATATTAAAAATGGCTTTAGCTCGATGGGTTAAGTGACAGCGTCGTTATCTTAAGATTTCAGGTTCGATCCCAGTTATCAGATATACTTTATTTCTCGATTTTTAAACATTTAATATTGGAACGAGGTTATTTATACCATTTTTTTCGCTTTTTGCTGTGTGTGTGTTTTTTTTGTTTTTTTTCTTGGTTTTTGTTTATCTGGTTGTTTTAAAGAAGTTTTACGTCCGTTCGCTGTTTTATTTGTTTTGTTTTTTTCCGATTTTTTAAAAAAAGTTTAAACAGGGTTATTAATTCACTTATTCTTTGCCCCCCCCCGCCTTACATACACACTTCCAAACACCCGAGCAACGCCGTCCTTTTTTTTTGGGGGGGGAAGGGGTTTGTTTTTCCGATTAAAAAAAAGTTTACGTTCGTTTTTTTTGTTTGTGTTTTTCCGATTTTTTAAGAAGTTCTTTAGCCCACCCATACACACACCTCCAAACACCCGGGAAACGCCGGGTACCCCAGCTAGTACTTTCATAAATCAGAGTCCATTTTCTGTGGGCTGTTTTTGAGCCCAGTAACGACGGGTACTTTTGCTAGTTCTAAATAAAATGAAAGACATGTAATCATTTCCAAACTTCATCTTGCAGTTTTTTTTTTTAAATTTGTTAAGCACATGATCACATTTTCAATAAGTATGTTATTATATTTTACCCATTTAAGGGTTGTAAAACATGTAAACAAACTTTTGCTCGATATGGGTGACGACTTTTAAGAGTCCCTTTTAGTGATTACTTGGTGTGAGGATATATGTACAACTAAACGCCCAACTTGCCCCTAAAAATCCGGTATTATTTTACTTTAAGGCTTGTCTCACGTTCGTATATAAGAAAATTATTGCTTTGTAGATTTATTTCGGTGTGCTGAAAACGAATCTGCAGACCGTTTCCGTCGCAAAAAAGTAGTTTTCATGATATGAAGAAATTACGTTTTCGAAAAATAGGTGATCACTTTGCAATGTAAATGTAACTTGGAATAATCACCCACTTTGTGGCCACGTGAGAGAGCGGTATTTTTTGTGTGTTTATTTTTGTTTGATTTCCTTTGCATGGTAATAACCCCTGGACTCTGGGACTATTTTCCATTTCACAGCCCTAGCCATCGATTACGCTACGCGCGAGCATAAACGAAGGCTGATAAATATGCACTCGCGTCCCAAACGGCCTTGTCAAGAAAACCTTATATGCAATAAACACGAACGAAAATGCCCCCTCTCTCAGGTGGCCAGAAAGTGAGTGCTCATTTTAAGTTAAATTTACATGAAAAAAAGTGATCCCCAAGTTTTCGGAAAAGTAAATTCCTCATATCATGTAAAGTATTTTTACGACAGAAATCGTTTACAGTTTCGTTTCTAGCACACCGAAATCTAAAAAAAAAAAAAAAAAAAATGTTTTGCTTATACGAACGTGAGACGGGGGAGGGGGGGGGGAGAAAAGTTTGCATGTAAAACCGAAAATGAAGTTGATAGAAAAAAAATGGATGCTATTTTTTTCGGAAAAAACTAAACAATCAAAACGTTAAAAAAGTTAAGATGGGAAAATGAATCTAAAAGTAAAAAATATGAATGTTTTTTGTAATTATCGATTAAACAGATATTGAAATATTGTAAATCGGAAGTCATCAACTCATGGTGCATGGGTAAAAATAGTTCCGCATTTACTGACAATATTTTTATTTTATTTAATAATAATGTGTTACTATTTTAACGATTTAAAAAAAGTGTATTATAGTCAGAATCGTTATGTTTCGTCATTTCAAAATGGTAAACCGGAAGTATATTCGTTAATCGTAAAGGATGAAATCGGAAATTTTCCCCAACGAATAAAAGTTTTTATTTTTATTTAATAAGGTAATACTTACTTTTTAATATTTAAAAACACAGTTAGATGATAAAGATTCACTGTTACAAAATTTAATAGAAAACGGGATTGTAAATTTCTAGTTTATCGATTTTGAATAAACCAGACGTTCCATTTATATATATATATATAATTATTTTAATTATTATAGTAAAAAAAAATAATTATATATATATATATATATATATATATATATATATATATATATTACGTAGGGATAGGATGATGATGTATATTTTTCTCCTAACGACACCAGATAAACATATAAATTGTATGTATTATTGATTAGTCATGAGATATGATATCGATATATAAACTGAGTCATGTTGCATCAGAGAGTTATCACACGGGTGTATATTACAATTCATATTTACATAAAATATCATTTTTTATAAGAAGAATAATATATGTTTCATACCTTTCTTTCTTCAAGAGTCCTATCTTCATTGCTGAGCACCATGATGAAACATGAAATGACCAACACCATAACCAATTGAGACCTCTGTTGTTCCTTGTTCTGTGAAACCACAGAACAAGACTTTATATATTTAAAATATAAATTTATTTCAGCTGTCTCAAATGGCCTTCACAAGGAGTCTGCATTATGTGTGTACATGCTTGTCCTTTACAGCCCGCTTCCTGGTCTTTTGAAGGACGACTGTCCACTTCCGTGACCAAACTCAAACTCTGACACAAATAATATTTAGTTATTTCCAAGAACAATGACAATCATTCTACATTCCTAGGATTTCAATACGTATTCTTTTTTTTTTAACTTTTCTTACGGGGTTCGATTCTAACCTTTTCCAAATGTCATTTCCAACTTATTTAGTTTGCTCTTTTACTTATTTGGCTCTGTCCTTTTTTAAATAACACACACACACACACACACACACACACACACACACACACATATATATATATATATTAGAATACTGACGTGAATAAGATTATTGAAACCTGTACTATCAAGTCTTATAAAATATTTTTGGGAGGTAATATTATTTTTTATATAAAACAATCCCAGGCAAACAAAAAAATCTCAGTATACTAGATAGAGAAAAATAAAATTTATAGATTTACTATTTGAATTTCATTCAGAAAAATATGATTTTTCCAAACAAAGATATAGTATTTGAACAAGAATACAATTAAAAGTACTTTGAATTGTATTCTTCTTCAAATAATAAATTTATGTATATATATATATATATATATATATATATATATATATATATATATATATATATATATATATATAGACAAAAAATCATTTTGTGATCGGAGAATAGACATTTTTTCCGATAGGGATTCCCTCATACCACTCATTTTTTTTTTTTCCGATTCTCGACTGCGATTTCGATTAATCGTCTCAACACTAATACAGATTACTTAAAACTACGATCAATGTTAACTATCAACAGGATGGACAAACCGTCATTATGTTCCTTGTCCATTGTGAAATATAATGATGGACGGGTGAAGTTCACATGATCCCACAAGGCGTTCATATTCTTCAAAATGAGGTCAGATTATGGACGTGTTATTCACATAAGTTATATACGAAACACAGAGATAGAAGATAGACGAATTTTTTTTTTTTTTTATAATTAAAAGTAAAGAACGGTAGGGTAAAAGGAAAATAAATCTCGTTTGTGTAGTTCATTAGAGTCCGTTTTACATTAATGACCTGATTATTAAAAGGTTATATTTGCTTATCTGTTTTTTTGCGTTTTTTTCTTTTCCAACTACAAAGACATCCGTCTTATTTGATGGTAATATATATACGGCAATATCATTTAAAAATTCATCCGCTTATACATATATTTTTTTCTTTCCATCAAACTCTGCATTATCTTGCTGTCATTCCTCTATTTTCTCCGTCTTAATGAACATCAGGAAGAAAGAACGAGCGAAGAAAACCATGATTATCTATCTATCTATCTATCTATCTATCTGTCATATAAAAGTCACTTTGTGTGTGTGTGTGTGTGAGTTCCTTCCTCATATGTTCCGAAACTGCTGAGCATATCTTTTTAAATTTCACACAAAGCTAATTTGTTTTAAACAAAATCAAATCAAAATGATAATCAAAAGAATCGTTTCGATTCCGATACCGATTCCGATACCCCAGAAAGTTCCGATTTTTGTTATTCCCGATTCAGATTCTGATTAATCGTCCCAACACTACACCCCCCACACCTCCACACCCCCCACACATATATATATATGAACAAATGATTAATAAAACGTGTTAAAAGACATCTTGAAAAAGAGTTAAAAACATATTTAATTTTAAAAAAGGAAGCACAAGATAAGTGGATGATCCTTAATCCGCGGAGTTTCGAAGAAATACTCTCCTTCTCATCAGAGGGTAGGAATTAGCAAAATGCAGGATCGGATTTTGCATATAAAAGTATTTAATGAAACTACAAGTAAGTCACAGATCTTACTTGGTTACCCTTTTTTTAACCAAGTAAGATCTGTGACTTACTTGTAGTTTCATTAAATACTTTTATATGCAAAATCCGATCCTGCATTTTGCTAATTCCTGCCCTCTGATGAGAAGGAGAGTATTTCTTCGAAACTCCGCGGATTAAGGACTATCCACTTATCTTGTGCTTCCTTTTTTAAAATTAAATATGTTTTTAACTCTTTTTCAAGATGTCTTTTAACATGTTTTATTAATCATTTGTTCATATTATAAGCTCTATTTCCTTTTCGGTTTTATTGAGCTTTTACATCTGGCTTAGTTTATTTTACTTGTAAATATTAACTCTTTAATATTTATAATATATTTTAAGTTTACCATTTTGATTACCTTGGTAAACTTATTGTAATTTTTATATTATATATATATATATATATATATATTTTGTGTACAGAAAGTTGTTAGTTGAGACAGGTCATTGGTACCGTCGGTTTCAAGCCCGATAATAAGGCCCGTTTAAGGTATCCTTATCGAGCTCTCTTCAGCCAATATTCGTCTTTATATTTTATGACGAATATTGGCTGAAGAGAGCTCGATAAGGATACCTTAAACGGGCCTTATTATCGGGCTTGAAACCGACGGTACCAATGACCTGTCTCAACTAACAACTTTCTGTACACAAAATATAAGTACGCTCTTAAAATTTGGATTTTCCTTTTAATTGAGCACTCTGCTGGAATTCTTTTTCCAAAAAAACTAATCTTATATATATATATATATATATATATATATATATATATATATATATATATATATATATATATATATATATATATATATATATGTGTGTGTGTGTACTCTGTGCATGTGTGTATGTACGTACTTATATGTATATGTATTTAAAACTGACGTGGTAACTTCTCATTGGCTATATTCCCTCCTCCTTCCCTTTCCTCGTGTATGGTCATCACTTTCACTACATTGATGAAGACTGAAGGATCGGTCGAATTTATGTTCTTGCAAAAAAAGTTTTTTAATTTTTTTTCTTGATATTATTTTGCATCCTGCACGTCACCAATAGAAAACGAATAAAGAAAAGTTATTAGTATTTATACTTTTCGTATTCTTTTTTTTTTTATATACATTTATATATATATATATATATATATATATATATATATATATATATATATATATATATATATATATATGACATTCTATTTTCAAAAAAGAAACAATATTCTGCCATGTCTCACTTTTAAATTGACTATTTCTACCCTTGCTTAAGGGTTGTTTTCGTTTGTCATCCAAAGAAATTCCAAAATGGCCGCTTTTGCTAATTAGGCTGTTGGTAATTTTTTTATCAAGGAAAACCGGATGCGCGCAATTTTTCATGTCCCGTACACTTTAGCTTTTCCGTCAGATTGGAATCCTTTTCCCGCTGATTGGCGTTCCTCGTCACAGCAGGGCGAGTTGAATTGGAACGGCCTAACGAGTTTTTTTTCCAGCTCTCTACCAACGTAAATAAATAAATAATCCGAAAGAACTAATGAGTCTTCAATGAAAAATTAAAAGAAAACATGATAATCAGTAATCGCTCTTTAAAAATATCCTCCTCAATAAACTTCCAACCTTCCTACCCTTCTTTCAAGATCTAGTGGACGATGCCATTTTCTTATTATCATTACCCCATCACATCAGGGCAGTTGCTGGTCTTTCTCTACTCTAACATTATTTTCATGACATATGTTCGACCGAGCTTCAATCTATGTCTCCCATAAAACACCCACAACAAAACTCGTCTTGCTACAATTATTGTCAATAATTCCCCTTTCTCTTTTAATGCCTAAGACTAAGCGGAATTTCCATGAGCAGTGTTTCTTTCCTAGATTATCCTCCTGTTACAGACAATACACTGGGCATGCATCTTAGCTGGCTGCAACACGGTCGTTTTCAAGTTCAATATAAACAAATAGCCGCTTTCTTAAATAATCAAATTCTACCCAATCACTACCATCCTTACCACGGTTTTGTCATTATCACTTGCCATTCATTTAACCATTGTCCTCGAGCAGTATTAGTATCTCGATAAGAGGCGACAACTTAAAACAAAAACAAAAAAAAAAACAAAAAAAAAAAACAAATAAAATTATTAGTGATGAAACAATTTTAATATTTTTTCTAAATCTATTAAAATTCATATTTCCAAAATGTTTAAAAGATTTTTTTCGGGTTACCTTTAAAACATATAATAAATTTATGTATATTTTGGCAAATGTGAAAATACACACCCGGGATGTGATGTAGAGAGTTAACTTTTACTAGTAGATTAAAATGAATAAATATTTATTTATCATTTAGCATTGCAAAGAACGTGGGCTCCCTCTACCATGCTAGAAAAAATAGTAACGTCTGACAGTGTCTAGTATATCTGAAAAACCACCATTTGCCTTGCATGGAGTATTGTTGCCAGATATTTGCCACTAGCCTCTCACTCTTAGACAGAAGTTAGGAATAGACCCCGCATTATCAACCGAGCCCAATCCCTGTCTCATCACCGCGATGTTGCATTCCTGTGCTTGTTTTGCAATTACTTCAATGAAATGCTCTGACGAACTCGTAGCACTGCTACCCCCCCGACGAAAATACACCCCACTAACTTGACAAGCAGCAAAATCACACCCTTTTCTGTGGTAGTCCCTGGATGTCGGAAAGTTTCTTCTCTCGGACTGCTAGACTTGGAAATTCCTCCCGGCCTCCTGCTTTCTGACTGAACCGACATGCAGAAAATTAAATGTAATGTCAATACACATCTCGCTGTTCAACTTCCTACATAATGTTCCATCGAGATATGGTCTCATGTAGTAGCCCCTTATGTCCAAGTCGCAATACGTTTTGTTTTGGGAGAATAAAACAGCAAAAAATTTAGTAGTATCGGCAAAGATTTTGTTTCAAACAAAAACAATCAAAAGTAAAACAATCGATCTATGGCATCAGAAAATAGGTGCCAATTTTTCCGATTCCGATACTGCATTCGATGCTATAAATATTCTCATTTTTCGTATTCTCGGTTCCCATAATTCGTCCCTAACACTAGGAAATAATCTAAACCCAAGTCTGACAGAAATTAACAAACCAAAATAAAATTCTCTTAAAGTTCAACTCTTCTTCATAGTAGGGCGGGGTGGGGCGGTAGCAACACTGTAGTCTTATAGCTATGTCGTTTAGAACTCCGGTTCCAGATAAAGTCAACGAACGCAGGTAGATCTATCACCCAGCGCATTCCAGGATCGCGACCCAACTAAAAGATCTGGTTAAAATCTAAGATGCGTCAAGATAATTATCTATAATGTGAAGAGCGAGAACAAGACAAGCTCGAAAATGCAAATCCACGGAATGAGGATAATAAAGTTTATTTTTACACTTTCTCTATCGCTATTCGGTTGGCTTTCTAAGCCAAACCTTCCACGACTTCGTATGCAACTACGGGGCTCTGCTTCTCTCCAATTTGGGGTAAAAACCTGCCACTCTGTAAGGATAACAAATAGTCATAACCAGAAAGAAAGTAGAAAGAGTATGTGTCGACTAGAAAACCCTTCTTCCTGGAAGGATGGAAAAACCGAACCAGACCTCTACTGGATGAGTGCAAAAAGGACTGAGATCTTGACGAGGCTTGTCACCCAAATTCTAGTGAAAAGCCCACAGTCGTTGCCCAAGATAAATCAATGGTGAACAGCTGTTGCGATAACATAAATTAACTTGCAAAGGTTATCGAAAGAGAAGGAGAGTGTTGGAAATTTGGGGAGACTTGTTACCTAGATCTCATGGAACACCACAAGTTGTTGACAGAAATCTTTGATGAAGGCGCGCGTGAAAACTCCTAATGAGTACACTACTACTACTACTACTACTACTACTACTACTACTACTACTACTACTACTAAGAATAAGAAGAAGAAGAAGAAGAGGAAGATGAAGAAGAAACAGAAGAAAGAAAGAAAATAATTGCCAGAATAAAGTTGTATGATTGGAATGGCAGATGCGGGCGGGATTTCGGTTAATTTTAGGTTGTCACCAAGACTCTTGACACGGGGATAATGTAGGGGCACCTGCCAAAGCAAACCAGCTAGTGAGTCCCTATTAAAGAACGGAAATAGCCGACACAAACTGCATCTAAATATATAAATCAGTTTTGCCCATTCATTGTTATCATAAGACTACTACTACTACTACTACTACTACTACTACTACTACTGCTGCTGCTGCATCTGCCACTAATAAAACACATAATTCCTACTCTAAAATGCGTAGTCATTTGAATATATATACTAGCATGCCGCCCGTAAAAGTATCACATTTAAGCGTAAAATAAGCTCAAATATAGTATTTTAATTCATGCAGATTTCGTATTTATAAATATAGAGCCAATTATCTATTGCTTATCATATTATACCTAATATATAGTGGTGATTTCAAAAATTATTTGGGCGCAATCAGCTAGAATCGAAATGAGCACATTTAACTCTCTAGCGGTATTCACTACTAATAAAAGACAAATGAATAGCAAAACTTCAAACAGTTTAACATACAAATGATATTTGCGCATGCGTACATAAGAAATTTAATTCGATTTACGCCTGCCATGTTCAAATTTGTCAATTTTGACCCCTTAGCAGTTATTTTCATCAGCTAAAACCAAATTGAAATTGTTCCAACGGTCCAAATCCCTTAGATATCAAGTTTCAAATCTGTTCGACTATTGAAAAAGTAGTTTGGTAGAGACCGTTCCGCATACACACACACACACACACACACACACACACACACACACACACACACACACAAAACATACAAGGTCACTTTTATATGTATACTAGCACGCCGCCCGGTGTTGCCCGGTCATAAAAACGATTAAATATTATATTTTAATACAGATTTTGTATTTATTATTATAGAGCCAATTCTCTATTGATTACTATATTGCACCCAATATGTAGTAATGGTTTCAATAGTTAAAAATTATAACTTAGCGCCATCAGTTAGAATCGAATCCAAACATTTAGCTCTTCAGACTTATTCGTTACGCTCTGATCTAAGTTCAGACGCATATAAAAACTAAAAAAAAAAAGAAAACTTTCCTAAAGATTTAACTGTATATTTGCGCATGCGTAGAAATAAAGAGTTCAGTTGACTTACGCTTGTCGCGTTCTATTTTTTTCTATTTTGATCCCTTAGCAGCTATTTGTACCGGCTAAAACCAAATCAAACTTGTTCCATATGATCGAATCCCTTATGCATCAAGTTTAAAATCTGTAGACCAACATTGACCAACATACGGAGACAAGGTCATAAGACTAGCATGCTGGTATACATACACACACACACACACACACACACACACACACACATACACACACACACACACACACATATATATATATATATATAAAGAAAAAGAGAGAGAAAGAAAGACAGAGAAAGAAAGAAAGAGAGAGGCTCCTTCAGTCTTTGACAAATTATGGATACCCACCGTAGGGATGTATGCGCGTGAAACTTTTGTGGCAGGAGATGCACAATCTCCAACCACACCTCTCCTGAGTCAACATTGTTAAATATCAGTGGTAAGGGGAGTGTATGTTCAGGATGACTGGAAACAAACGCTGAGATAAGCGGAGAGCACATACAGCGTCAAGAATTCCCAAATGGTCACCCATCTAGTACTAATCAGGCTCAACGTTGCTTAACTTCGGTATATATATATATATATATATATATATATATATGTTTTATTTTTTATTACCGTATCTTTCTGTTAAGTTACATCATTGTTTCAGCGACCCGGCCGTTTTTTTTTTTTTGACCGTCCGTAGCATCCTCAGACTTTTACAAAAATGTCTATATTACGATTTTCAGAATGTAAGCGATAATATAAGTTTTCCACAGTCAAACAACGTCGCAGCTCATAAGAGTCATACAAGCCAACAAACCGGAAGTCCAAGGCTCCAAGGCTCAAGTTTCGCCCTCGTTTAGGCTTATCAGTTGAATAGATCCTAGTTTTATCCGCCGGTACTATCAGTTTATTTTGGTGGCTTTTAGAAATAGATTTTGAAAATTTATTTATTTTTTAAGGGTTGGAGTGACATATTTTTCTTAAATTTAATATTTTTAATCAGGTTGATCAAGTCATTTTTAAATTTCTCAGTGTCTTTGTTCCTTTTAGGGTTTTTGTATGTTTTTAGTCTGTAGTATTTGGCTGCTTTTCTCTGTTCATTGTCTTGTCTGAGACTGTCCTCTACTAAATCCATATTTATCAAAAATGAAAAATATTACAATGAAGCCCTTAAAAACTCTGGATACAATTCGCAAATTAAATTCATATTAAGAGCGTAATAACATATAATATGGCAATGTCTTCCCGTATGTGAGTTAAGAAAAATAACCAAGAGACAAAAAAAAGATAAAACCAAACCACAAATATTAGATAATAATACAAATAAACAACAAACCAAAACCCGTAAACGTAAGAATAGACATAAAGAGACCCCATGGTTCAACCCTCCATATTCCAAAAACCTAGAGACAAACATAGCCAGAGAATTTTTAAAAATATTAGATAAGAACTTTAAAGCCCCCCATAGATATAATAAAATTTTCAATAAGAACACAATCAAAGTCTCTTACTCTACTATGCCTAACCTTCATCAAAAAATAATTAGCTCTAATAGTAAGAAAATTAATAAGCTACAAAATACTACTATACAAAATATACCAGACTGTAACTGTAGAAGAAAAAATAAATGTCCCCTACAAGGCTCATGTAAAATTAAAAATGTAATCTATAGCTGCACAGTATCAAAAACCCCAAATCTACATGAATCTATTAACAGCCATAACTCAACTACAAGATTAAATAATGACACCAACTTAAACCAATCTACCGATCAATTACAAACCAACCCACCATATAATAATCCAGCACCAGACCTAACGGAAAATAATCACAATAAGCAAGAGGCAATATATTTTGGTTCCACATCTGGCATAATAAAACATAGAATTTCAACGCACAAATATTCTTTTAAAAACAACTCTCTGTCAAACCAAACTACTCTATCCAACTATATTTGGCAACTCAAAAATAGCAATATTTCTTTCAACTTGAAATGGCGAGTAATTGAATCTTGCAAACCATATAAACCAGGAGATAAATTCTGTGCACTATGTACAAAAGAGACCCTAAAAATTTTGAAATATGAAGATATAAAAAATGCAACCACCCTATTAAATTCAAGACAGGAACTAATTTTCACATGCAGTCATAAACGTTGGTTTAAATTTAATAAATATAAACCACCTTAAATCATTAAAAATTACTTATTAGTAAAAATAGATTACAATTTTTTTCTGTAATAAATTAAGTTAAACTAATTATCCCCCTCGCACCCTTTAATTAAAGAAAATATGACTAATTATCCCCTTACATTATGTAATTATACAAATAACATTAACTTACAATTTCTTTCGAATTATAAACCGTAGCGTCTTTAAATCAAAAGTATGCTAACGGAAATAAATTATTGCACGGGCGTCCTTTTTGAAGATTTATCATTCGATAAGGTGAAAAGCTATAGCAAACATCTATAACCATAACTTTAACCATAGTTCCTGATTTCAAAAGGCGAAAAATTAAAAGGTAAATATTTGTACCTGTATTTTTATGTATATATCTGTATATCTATGTATATGTATATATGTGTCTATTTTTTCATATATATGCATGTATATATTTGTGTATGTGTGTATGTATAATATTGTATTTAAACCAAATTTATATTTTACTCTATTTCTTTTCTATCTCTAACCATATTAATTTTCTCATCAATTTTAAATCCAGACCTTTATTTTAATTTTTTCCAGATACATCTGCCTTACTTTTAATGCTAGGTTTATTTATGGTGTCTTTTAAATTTAAATTTAATAAAACCCTTCACAATTTGCTGATGAGGAAACCTTGTTTATTAAAAAACTATATGTAATAATTATTGTCCGTAACTTGATATCTACCACAATAAAAACACTGTTTTCCCAAACGATCGTACAAATAATTGATTTTGTTGTTGTTCCTTCTTATGAAACAGATTTTTAATTTAATTATAATTTGATTTTTAAATTTTAAATTATCAATCACATTACTAAATATTAAATTAGCTCTAGGATATTTACCTATCGAGCTTATTATATATATAAATTACAACGAGCACTTTTTCTTTCCTGTATTTTAATGAAACTAGTAATTTCACTGTTACATTAAAATACACTCTGCTCTTTAGACTATTGTTCTAATCTCCTTTAAATTATATCTATCTATCTATCTATCTATCTATCTATATATATATATATATATTCAATTTGTCTTTACATAAGCAGTAATTTGTTGCTACACAGTCATGAGCATGCTTCGGTCTTATAGTGTTTAGCAACTAGAGAACTCTACAGGCGAATCATAATTTTATTGCAATATTTTGAGTTAGGGATGTACAGTCATAGGAACAATATATCGATCTATCGATGGAATTTACTTCCCTTTAAAATTAGAATCGATCCGCTACTCCCTCACGTTTCCTCTAAAACGCAGTTTTCAAACAGTGCGATTTTCCCCACCCTGGAGATACTGAATGTTGCTTAGTTACCACGTAAAAAGATATTTTTAGTACATTATATTTATTCATTCTATCAGTTTCTCCTAAGTATATATATATATATATATATATATATATATATATATATATATATATATATATATATTCTAATATATATATATATATATATATATTCTAATATATATATATATATATATATATTCTAATATATATATATATATATATATTCTAATATATATATATATATTCTAATATATATATATATATTCTAATATATATATATATATATATATTCTAATATATATATATATATATATATATATTCTAATATATATATATATATATATATATTCTAATATATATATATATATTCTAATATATATATATATATTCTAATATATATATATATATATATTCTAATATATATATATATATATATATTCTAATATATATATATATATATTCTAATATATATATATATATTCTAATATATATATATATATTCTAATATATATATATATATATATATATATATTCTAATATATATATATATATATTCTAATATATATATATATATTCTAATATATATATATATATATATATATATATATGCTAATATATATATATATATGCTAATATATATATATATATTCTAATATATATATATATATTCTAATATATATATATATATATTCTAATATATATATATATATATATATATATATATATATATATATATATATATATATATATATGTTATTTATGGGCCTACAAAGTTCATTCATATATCATTCTAAAGTATTTGGATAGATCTACCATTTTATTTGCGGATATTTTTTTCAAGGTCAAATTTTTTAAAGTTGACCTTGACCTTGACCTTTAACCTTCATTATCTCAAAAAACGTTATTTGAATTTTTTTCAAATTTTGACAAAAGATTTGTCTATCTTATGACAGTATATATTTCAAATTTCATGATGGGTTTTGAACTGGAACCATTCCTACAAGCGTTTTAAAGAAGTGGGCTAAATTCAAAATGGCGGAATGTAGTACCTGCTACTTCATATAAAAACATTTTGGTATTTCACAATATGGTCATGTTTGATATCTTTGTAAAGCTAATTTAATGCTGATTAATATGTACATAAAACCATGGTCACAAAATCCATATAAAAACATTTATGTTGATGAAACTGAATTTTCTTCAATTATGGAGATCTATAAGTGTAGCAAATTTGAAAAAAAATCCGTGTCGGACATGGTTTCTGCCCCCCCCCCCCAATTTGTCGATTTGACATGGAATGAGCCATATATATATATATATATATATATATATATATATATATATATATATATATGAAAACAATAAGAATGAAAAATGAAGTCACAAAAACTATGTATCGGCAAATATAGAATGGTTCACTTATTTAATAAGGGTATGCAAAACTTTTGTTGGAAGATAGAGGAGACTCTTAATGCCAAGGCATTTCGAAGCCTAATTCTTCTCATCAGAAGAGTAGAGAAGATGCTAGGTAACATAATGGGGATGCGACGTCTAGCGTGGGATTAATCAGGAACGATATATATATATATATATATATATATATATATATATATATATATATATAAGGAGGATTTTGTAGGTTGCTTGAAGCATGTACGAAGTGTGAAAAGGTTGTGTTTGTGGGCTATGGCATCGGGTTTTATGGTAACAGTCTATTTCGTAAAATCCATGAGGACGATATTGAAGGAATTTCAATAATGATCAGCGTAAACAGTTCTTGAACGTAGCCACACCCGAGAGTTGTTTACGAAAATATAATACCAGTACTAAAGATTTCTTCACATGAATCATACCAAGTAAGTCTTGAAATAAAGACGAAACGTTGATAAACAAATACTTTTGTCTGTTCCTTTTTCATCTCTCTATTACGTCGGTATATGATTTTCATAATTTTCATTTTTGAATTTTTTAACCATTTTTAACACGGGGAACACAAACTCATTATATTCATCGAAAATTTATTTTATTGTTTTTTAGCGCAAACAATTGTTTCAGCCAATAATAATAATAATAATAATAATAATGATAATAACAATAATAATAATAATAATAATAATAATATACATATATATATATATATATATATATATATTATAATATAAAGCTGAATGTGTGTGTGTGTGTGTGTGTGTGTGTGTGTATGTCTGGTCACGAATAGGCTCCTATATGGTTGACTATTTTAAAAAATTGATTACATATAATGGTAGAAGATGTATTGAGACACAGGAATGGGTATGTTTGATCTGGCAGAACGGTTGTTCATTAAAACTGTGGAGTCTGCGTTCGCGCCTGGTCCACAAAGTATGGAAATAAAAAAAAAAAAAAAAAAAACATTTACAAGTGTTTTTGATATAGATGTACATAAGGATACTTGATGAGTATGTTTTAACTTTAATAGGGGTGATATAATAAAATTGTGGGGTCTGCGTTCGCGCCTGGCCTCCATAGAATGGAAATAGGCACAAACTTTAATAAACACTTTTCATATCTATCTACGTTAGTATACTTTGATAATTATGTTTTAGTTTGAAGAAATATGGTATGATAAAATTATGGGGTGTTCGTTCGCGCCTGACCTCCATAGAATGGAAATATGTCACAAAGTTTAATAAGGATTTTTTAATATAGATCCACAGAATATTGTTTGGTTGTTTGGTTGTTTTTGTTTTACTGCATATCAATCTTTTTTTAAGTCGGATTCTATTTAACCCATAGTTGGAACCCTAACAAGTACTACCACTCCGGGTCAGAGTGGACCTGGGATCAATGGAAATTAAAGGGTGGCTCCATACTCCCCAAGGCCCGCAAGCTGGGACCTCACCATCGGATATAGTTTTAGGTCATATCCAGGACCACAGAATATTGTGATAAGTGTTTCAGTGTGAACAGGTATGGTATAATAAATTATGGGGGTTATCTATTTTATTTTTACTTTCATCATATTTTGCTATGTTTTGATACCCCCAAATTCGAAGCTATCTATTTACAACCCTTCCTTTTCACAACCTAGTCCATTTTCTGTAGGCTGTTTTTGAACTCAGTCAACGACGGGTACTTTTGCTAGTATACATATATTTTTGTAAATAATCCAGGAGTAATATTTTTCCAGTCATAGCAGGATAGCCAATAATATAATATAAATAGTACAATACAAAATAAATTAAATTTTTCCCGTGCACAATAATATTCAGAGCATATATATATATATATATATATATATATATATATATATGAAACTGAATGGACGTGGACCTGAATACTCAACGTTTCGCCCGATTTATGCGGGCTTTTTCAAGAGGAATGGTCTTGAACAAAGCCCGCATAAATCGGACGAAACGTTGTGTATTCAGGTCCTTTCACCCCCATTCTATTTCATATCGTCGGATTTAATAAAGCTCAACAATCATATATATATATATATATATATATATATATATATATATATATATATATATATATGTATGCTTTTAAAGTTCAATTCAAAATTTTGAAAACACATGTTCTTTTATTTTCTAATAATAGTATATGCTACAGATCTGTTTCGTCGGAAATCTTCAGCAAACAGTAAAAATATTTTATCACTTAAATTTGAATTATTTCAATGTGTTTCTATATTTCTTTGGTCGGACATCATCAGTGCTCAGATATCAACGAGAACTGAAACAAATCGCAACTTCCACTGGGAATAACAGCATTACAATATGTAGGTTAAAATTTATAGTCAGCACTAGAGGCTTTTTTTTTTTATTATGTAACTACTTAGATTTATATCATTCTATTAACATACTAATATTATATTGCTAGTGCATATAGTGTACAGTCCTGAACTATTAGGCTTGTAATATTATATTTGAAATTGAAAATGTGTATTTGATATATATATATATATATATATATATATATATATATATATATATATATATATATATATATATATATATAACGAAAGGGTAACGAAAGTACTTAATAAAAGGAAAGGTGCAAATTATATCTAAGGAAAATAAGGAATAGAGATAGGAATGAAACATAAGAAAAAAGATAAGGAGTAAAGGGTATAGAGGATAGGAAATGGTGTATAAATGGAATGAGAATAAAAATAAAATAATAATAGAATAAAAATGAGAATAAGTGAATACAAAAATAAAACAATAAAAAATAAGAAAATAAGAAACATCGAAAATAGAAATAAAATAATCTACAATATAAAAGGGAAAAATTGTATTAATTTGTATGTGTGTGCGTGTATCTGTATATGTTTGTATGTCGGCCAAAAACTTTTAGCAGGCGCATTGGACCGTGACAAAATTTGTATCGTTAGAAAGATCAATCTCTCGGGTGAAAAATATGTAAACATTGGCAAAAAAATTAATTATTTTTGGGTGAAATAGGCCATTTTTTTTTTGTAAGGAGTCACTTTTTGCGTCGCAATCTTTTTGCAAGTCATACGCCTAGCAATCCTAATGTACGTTTAAAAACGTTATTCCGGACTGGCCCTGTAAGTCGTCGTGGACGTGACAGCTAGCACGGTAGCTTTTTTTCCTCATCTCCTTTTTCTCTTTTGTGTTTCAGGTTCGAGTTTGCCTAATGCACCTATTTTTTTTATTGTTATTTTTATTTTTTGCGTTCGCACGGGGCACGCATTTCTATTTTGATTGAAACCATTTATTTATCAATATTCTTAGTATACTACATCTCTCCACTCGGCAACGCCGGGTAGCTATGCTAGTAAAAAAAAAAAAAAGGATAAACAATGGAAAAATGGAAAATAAACAAAAAATGAGAAATAACTTTAATTATCTCCCTAGCTTTTCTTATACATTGTTCCTCTTAATTTGGCAAAGCTTCATCTATCCAGACAGGTTAGCCCTTTCTCTAAAAGAAAAACTTTTTCAAATAAACTTTATATATAAATTAGCAGGCCGCCTGGCGTCGCCAGGTCGTAAAATACGCATAAATATTATATTTTAATTCATGCAGAAACTGAGACGTGCATGTGAGTATTATTTTTTTTATAAATAGTTTACTTTAAGTAAAAAAAAAAAGAAAAGAAAATACTTGGGCTGAGACTGAAACCAAAACCTAAAGACAGTCAAGTACGATAACCATTATGCCGGCTTGAAACGATCTTTAAAAAGTGTTTGCAAACTTACTTTATTTTAACATACTGAATCTGTCATGTGAACCATTCACGCATGCGCTTTCGTGAAACAGTTA
The DNA here is from genome assembly GCF_053919585.1 of Euprymna scolopes. NCBI lineage: Eukaryota > Metazoa > Mollusca > Cephalopoda > Sepiida > Sepiolidae > Euprymna > Euprymna scolopes. The sequence continues at coordinate 29,127,730 of NC_136523.1, forward strand.
GTAAACATAAAAATCCGACAATGCTACACGTACCAATTTTTCAATTTTTACCCTTTAGCGACCGTTATTTTTTTCAGATAAATACAAATTAAAAAGTTTCCCACGTGTCTGAATATCTTATATAGCAAGTTTCAAGTCTGTAGATCAAAAATCCATGTAGTATATAGGTTGAGAAGTGTCCTCACACATATATATATATGTGCGTGTGTGTGTGTGCGTGTGTGTGTGTGCGTGTGTGTGTGTGTGCGTGTCGTTATGAGTGGGCGTCTTTTATTTTATTCGTCTTGCTTCTAAGCTTTTGTTGATTAAACAAGTAATACCATTCCCCGCTCGTACCATAAGCATGAATAATTCGGTGCTTATGTCGAGAATAACAAAAACTCTTTGACATTTCTTGACAATCTTGGCAGGAATTTTAATAATTCAATGGTAGAATAAAACAGGCAAGGTTATTCTTAAGATGCGTCTATTCAGTCCCGAGTATTGACGGAGATTCTCAAGTTCGTCGCGACATATTCTTAAGATACGTTCATTCAATCTATGCGTTTAGCGATGAAGATGGGATTTGAACTTTAAGTGTGACGGAAAAAGACATCCATAAATTTACATTCGCATATGCATCTCCCTAAGATGCTCTTTGTATAAACAAATTGAGCTTAGGCATTTGGACAATGTCAAAACATTGTTAATTCACTACCCGCATAGCAGCAGCCGAATAGCGTAACGGTTAAAAGCTCCTACTGACTGTCGTTTGGGCGGTCGAGTTTCTATCCGGACTTGAAGTAGTTGCTTGTCTAGCCGATGAGCTGTGATGCAGCGAAACAGCACTGTATGTAAATGACTATGATGCTCCCTATCTTGGGTTGAGCGTATTGGGAAGTTTTTTTTTGACTCATCTCATCAGAGAAAATGGTTTTAGTAAAATAAAGTTTATAAATAGTAATATATTTTGATATTTAGCACATATATTGAAAAACTAAAAAGCTTGGATAAAAGCCTAAAAGAAGCAAAGATTAAAATTCCCTGGTGTAAATGCAGAAGAAAGATAAGCACAATCGTAAAATCCAATGCAATGAAGAAAGATATAATCCAGAATCAATTGAAGAGTTTTTTAAAATTCCAAAGGAAAACATATGAAGCAACCCATGAGAGGCGATAAGATAAAATCTGTTGTTGATTGTAACAATTCCACAAGCGTGCCGTACGAAGTAATTGTTTCATCATATTTATTTAAAAATTTTTCATCCAATTAATATATTTTTAATTAATATATTTAAAAAAAAATCAATCTTTTAAATTAATGTATAAAGAGTATTATTAGAATCATAGTAGAATAAATGGTACTACTAGGGAAGAAAAGAAGAAAAAACTCCTTATGGAAGTATCAAAAATTAAAAATTAAAAATTGTTTCAATCTATAATGGATTCTACATTCTCACGTTTTCTAACTCTAAATTTTCATTTATACTATTACTTTATTTCGTATTTTGAGCTGTTTTGTTCTTAAATCTAATTAGGATTGTCTTATAATTATTTACCCTAATATTTATATAGACTTTAATTATTTACCCTAATATTTATATAGACTTTAATTATTTACCCTAATATTTATATAGACTTTAATCATTTACCCTAATATTTATAAAGACTTTAATTTTACAGTATTATACAATCTGTAGTCTGTTAATTTAATTTATATGTATATATTTTTTATTATATTTTCACCCCAAACAAGGCACATTGCCACTTTGGTGTAGGGGGCTACTATCAGGGGCAGCAACTACTGGGGCACTGTGTTGGGATTTGGGCAGCAAGATGTCGGTTCACGTTACACTTGAACTTCTGCATGTCAATACAGTTAGGGAAGCAGGGACCTGGAATGGAATTCCAGAGTGTAGCGGTTCTGGGGAAGAAACTACTGGAGTAGAAAGATATTTTACATCTAGGGATCTCTACTGTGTGAGTGTGGGATTTAGATGCCTGTCGGGTTTATCGAGGGTGTCTACGTCGTGGGGACACAAGTGTCTACAGTTCGTTAGAGCATTCACCATTAAAATACTTTTAGAACAGGCAGAGGGATGCAACGTTTCGTCGATGGGATAGACGCTGAAGCTTAGATGCTAGTTCAGGGCCTATCAGATTGGCGACTATCTTTTGAACCTTGTCTAGGAGCGAGAGACTAGCAGCAGATGCACCAGCCCAAATGTGACAAAAAGAGAAGAAATAACAAAGTTTATATATATATATATATATATATATATATATATATATATATATATATTAACCTAGCGTAAGTATAGGCTTTGGATTGAATGACTCTAAGAAATATAACTGGAATAATAATAAGCTTTATCATAATAGTCAACAGAACTGAATTATGTATGGTTTTCAATTCAAATCAATTGATTATTTATTATAATCGTAAAGATCAATAGTTTTTTTTGTTTAGTTTCGTATATGAAAACATGTATAATAGTCTATAATTTATTGATGTTATTTTTATAAGTATACATACACAAATTAGAATTAATAAATTTACTAATTATTAAATAGAACATTTTGGTAGGAGATTCATAAATTAATATAGATAGTACGAATAGTTGGGTTTAGCGACTTTGTTTGATAAAATTCAAAATGGCGTAATGGAAACATATTAAAAATATATGCAGCTTCTCTTCCAATTTGAGGATTTTAATCATGTCAAATCACACTTGATTGATTGTTGCTATTTCTTCTCATGACTTAAGGGCATAATAGATTCACTGATGGATATAATAATTAAGTGATTGATTTTACGCTACGAAACAGATACTGTCAAGAATTGTAAAATTTAACTGAATTAAAAAAAATAAATTATAAGATGGTTAACATCATGAGTTTTGGAATATAGTTTTTTGTCATTTGTTCTCTATATGGCTCTGTAATAACATCGAGCTTCTTAAATAAGGATTGGTATATATTATAAGAAAATATATTTATACAGAAATATATATATATATGTATATATAAATATATATAAATATATATATATATATATATATATATATATATATATATATATACACAAAAAGCAGCATCTATATCCATAGAGAGATAGTAAGTTTGTTAATTCCTCTCTTCCTTACCCTCTCCCCTATCTATCTATCTATCTATCTATCTTTCTATCTATCTATCTCAACGAAAATGCTATTTCGAATGTGCGTGACACACTAACAAGGCTATTTCATACATATATAACAGATAGATGTAAATACTTTTATACATGTGTAACGGACCGAAAATATTAAATTTCAAATATGTGTGACAGACAGACGAAAATTCTATATTGTATATGTATGCCATTTCGGCAAAACTGTTATGTCAAACATGTGTCATAGACAGACGAGAATGCGAGTTAAACATGCGTGATAGATAGACATAAATACAATTTCAAGAATGCGTGACATACCGACAAAAATAATATCTTTAGAGTGCGTGACAGACCAACGAAAATGCTACTTCAACGTGAAGCACGACAAACCAATAGATGGATCCACGGATAGAATCTCACCCACAAATAATTGGATGCATCTCAAAAACTGGACGAAAGTGAGAAAAGTATTTGCAAATTCTGTGATGGCGTTTTGAAATTTTCCATCATTTAAACACGCTTACGGATAAAAAGAACAAAACGGCATTATCTTAAATTTTTCGAAAACTTCAAAACACAAAATTATCACTTTGAAAGAGATTTCACTTTTTAGAAGGATTTTATAATTTTTTAGAACTCGATTAATACTTCAGCGTTTGCAGTTTTTGAAGGAGGCGAAATAAAACTGTGAAGAAAATGGCCTCTTATAAACAACGTTGGCGCCAATTCTCATTAATATGCTGCACGTATCAAAAACATTAAAAGAAATTCCATGTCATCATGAAAGCAAAATTGTATGTATAAAAAGTGTAGGATCTACTTTAGCATCAGAGTTTATAAGAATAAGTTTAAAATCGGATTTTTTTCATGTAAGGTTGACGTTAATACAGTAGAAAAATCTATTAGACATTTAACTTTTTTAGTACTGGATTAATTAACAGGTTATAACGTCTAGGAAAAGAAAGTCTATGATTGTAACAGAGCGCATATGAGCGCGTATGAAAACATAAGCAGCTAAAGGATGAATGGCAAGCGATTGTATTAGCAGCAGAAGCAGCGTTTGAACGCGTATGCAAATGCGCGAACTTGCACGAAAAGAAAAAGGGGAAAAGTAAAGAATATGGTCGAGGGGGGGGGGGACAAAGGCGTAACCGAAGGAGCCGGATGTGTAAAATGAAGACAAGAAGGTTGGTTGGTTGGTTGTTTTTGTTTTACGGCATATCAGCCCTTTTCGGATTATTTAATGCCGAATTCAAAGATTTTGAAGAAATTTTTTTTAATAGAATATATTTGTTGTTTTCACGTCGGTTTCTATTTAACCCATAGTTGGGACTCTAACAGGTACTACCACTCCGGGTCAGAGTGGACCTGGGAGCAATCGTAATTAAAGGGTGGCTCCACACTCCCCAAAGCCCACAAGCTGGGGCCTCACCACTGGATATAGTTTAAGGTCATATCCAGGACCCCCATTGAGGGACTTTTACCCTCTGCAGGAGGGCAGTCGGCGTATTCTAATGCCCCACCGACAGGGCCAGAAGACGAGAAGGAGCTGACTGTTGCAAGCCTGTGGTCGGAAGAAAAAGTGCGGTTGAAAAAGATGGACGTATAAGAAATGGCTATCTACAGCCGGCGTGTAGTGTAGCAGAAGCAAGAGACTTTTTAAGTGGTGTCCATACAGGAGAGTGACGGTAATAAACGTTTTGTTAAAAAAGAAAAAAAAAATGCCTACCTAGATTTAATTCTTTTGTTTATCTGTTCTTTTGTTTATCTGAGACCGTGACCACGTTATATGATGGACCTGATGAAGAAGAGAGAATGATCGGCCGTTTCGCCTGTTAGATGATTGTGTTTGGACGTTTCTATATTCTATCTTCGTTCGCCGAACAGGTGAGGTAAATCTCAGGTAATAATGTTAGAAAATAAAACGATAGAGAACATAAGCCACTGAGCTACAATATATGTTTTCTCGACGTTAAAAAACGACCCTGGTGTCTAACTCTGTCCCGGGGGGAGGCATTGTAAATAGCTACAATATATGTTGACGTTTTTTTTCTTATATGTTTTGGATCTGTTAGTATAGCTGGTCAGGAAGAGAGGAATGGAAATGTTGATTTACACAACGAATTCTAAAGAAGAAATTTTAAACAAAACAATGGATACTATACAAAGTTGTCTTCATAGGAATAAATTCCTGCCTTCGCACGTAAAACCTAGCTGAAATAAATTTATAAAGGTAAATCCACAGAATATACTAATAGTAAAGTATAAGGAGAACCCATAAATTTAACTTTAAAATTTAAAATGGTGAAATAATTTAGTAGATCTCCAACTTCATATACTGGAGATAAAATAATCATTACGTTAATAGGGAGAAATAGAAATAGTTTTAATCTGAATAAAAGTTATAGATAATAAGACTAAATCCTGGTAACTTCAACTGCACAAGAAAAGAAAAAAATATCTAGGAGTAACCAAATGAAAGATACTAGCACAGACTGGCTGAGAAAAAGTTAAATTAATTTTTAGTAATATATAATATTTATCTATACTCATATGAATTTGTTTTTCTTTTGTGTGTATTGATATTCATATTAAAACCCCTCTTTTCTATTTATTTAAAAAGAAAATACAATTTTCTTATATATGGGTTGTGGAATTGCATTCACCCACAAAAGATCTAGCTAATTTGCATATTCTTTTAAACATTCATTATAATCAATTCCATATTAGTTTTTTCGGTTTTCTTATGCGATGATCATCTTTAGTTAACTATTACGTGTAATTATATTCATGCAGATATTCTACATGATTTATACTTGCATAATATTTGCGTAACAAGTTTACAGTAAACAGAAAATTGTTTCCATATATATTAATGTATACATATATATTTTTGTTTAATCTCTCTCTCTCTCTCTCTCTCTCTCTCTCTCTCTCTCTCTCTCTCTCTCTCTCTCTATATATATATATATATATATATATATATATATATATATATATATATAAGTGAAAGTGTCTGTGTGTCTGTGTGTGTGTCTGTGTACAGTTGTTTGAAATTTTAGATATAGTTTCCTTGGACAATAACTTGATTTGAGTCCAAAATAATAAATTTTAACTGGTCATAACGATTTGACCTTTGAGAACTCTACCAAACATCTCCGCCAATTTTGGGTCTGAACACTTGAAATCTTAGATATAGTTTCCTTGGACATGGCTCTTACTCAACCCCAAACAATAAATGTTAAGGGCTCACAATAGGAGTAAAATTTTAAAAAAATTGACCGCTTTTTTTTTTTTTTTTTGCTCAGCATACACCTCCAAACACCCGGGCAACGCCGAGCTGAAATGCTAGTTAAAAATAAATGAAAAATATAACTGGAATAGGCATCGTGAAAGTAAGGTTATTAATATAATCTTTGACCTGTAAAATTAAATGAGGATGAATAATAAATAATAAAGTCCAAACATGGAATTCTGAAAACTTAAAACTTGAGATTTTGGTGAATTAATAAAAAATTTGTATCCAGAGTTATCCCCCTTTGAACACGGTAATTTTGAGATTGTTTTTCGAAGAGATAAACAAAGGAAATTAGAATTTGAATGATTAGGCAATGATAAGATTACAAATATAATTTTTAAATTTTAAATTCTTGACTTAATAAGTATGGAATGTGAATCTATTTTTAATTTATAAAAATAATTATTTTAATATAATCTTTAAATAACAATTCCCTTCCCACGAAATAAAGATTATGTAAAATGAATTAGCAAATTCTCGATAAAATCAAAAGATACGAAAGTTTTGGAGATTGAATAAAATATAGGTGAGTCATTTACATTCAACCGAGGATTTGAGGGTGTCGTCCAATACTTTGAAAATAAATAAACTAAATAATTCAGTGAAAAAAAAAAAACAAAACAAAAAGAAACAACAGATTAGGTTAGAAACACATAGAGAACTAAGGTAATATAAAGATGAAATTTGAATCTAAAAAAATAGGAATACGAAAATAAAGGGATCCATAAATTACATGGCTATCGGGAAATAATCAAACAAAAACATGCGAAGAGGGAAGTAGACTCAACTTCTTTGTACCGTAAATAACAAGATCGAAATCTGTTCAGATATGTATTAATCAGTGTTTTTTTTCTAACCGTCTGATGAGATGCTATTCTGGAATATTTTTGAATAACATAAAGTTTGAAATTGTCTGAATGGCGTCGAAATAATTGTAACATTCATGAAAAGTAGAAAACATGATGCTCTAAAAATTTTCTTGTTGTCTTGGTTTTGATACCTTTATATGAATGCTCGATTACAGAAACTGATAATCATGAATAATAAATATTTGAGTCAATTGATTTTAACTTCATTCTTATTACGATTAAAATATATTTGACTTAATTTTATTACAATTACAATATATATACATTGCCAATTGTTGATATATTTTAATATATTAAATTTTTAGATAAAAAATATTTTATATATATAATGAATTAACAGTGTCAAAACACCGTTAATTCACTGCCCGCATAACATCAGCTGAATAGCGCAATAGATAGAAGCTCCGACTGTCATTTAGGCGGCCAGGTTTCGATCCTGGCTTGAGGTAGTTGCTTGTCTAGCCGCACTGATGAGCTGTGGAACAGCGAAATAGTACTGTATGTGGATGACTATAATGCTCCCTGTCTTAGGTTGAGCATATTGGGAAGTGATATACAAATTACCATTAACATATTAAGCGATGCTCTTTGTATAAACAAATTGAGCTTAGGTAATTGGATAGTGTCAAAACACTGTTAATTCACTGCCCGCATAGCAGGTAGTTGCTTGTCTAGCCGCACTGATGAGCTGTAAAACAGCGAAACAGTACTGTATGTGGATGACTATATATATATGCTGCAAAGAAGGCGGTCTCTCTCTATCGTGCTAGAGAGTACTCTGTTCTTCTACAAGACCACCATTCGCCCATGTATGGAGTATAGTTGCCACATTTGGGCTGTGCATTTGCTAATAGCCTCTTACTCTTAGGGTTTAAAAGAGAGTCGCCAACCTAATAAGTTCCGCACTTTTCAACTCCAGTAGAGATGCCCAGAAAGCTCTGAGAAGAGTTTCTTCACTAGGACTGCTATACTTTGGAATTCATTTCCGTGTTCCTACTTCTCTGACTGTACTGACATGCAGAAGTGCAAGTGTTATGAAACAGACATCTTGCTGCTCAACTCCCTACATAGTATCCCTACAAATTATGTCCCATATAGTAGCCCCCTACATCAAAGTGTTTGGGGTGAAAATCTAATATATAAAAGGCTATTTGTCTCAGTATTTTCAAACTTCATCTCCTCCGAAACTAAAATTCGAAGATTAGACTTTTTACCGTGTCAACCTTCGAACGCTACAGTTTCGGTTTCGATTATAATTGATGGCATCCAAATATATTTTTTCATTTTTGAAATCACGACTCTATAATAATATATACGAAATCTGGACAAATTAAAATATATTTAAGCGTATTTTACGCCCGGACAAAGCCAGGTACCCCCACCCCGCAGTCTAATATATAAAAGGCTATATGTCTGTTTGTCTGTCTCCATATTTTCAAAGTCTGTCTCGTCTGAAACTAAAAGTCGCAGAGCTAGGGACCTCAAATAATTGGATTTTTTACGGACCATTCTTTTATGGGTCTTTAGCCGGTTAAAATAGTTTTTAAGAGGTAAAAAAAGGGTCTAAATTGAAAAAAAAAACGTAATACATTTTGTGCATACATCTTCGTTTATTTTTTATCAGTTCATATGCATTTCCCGTTGGTAAAATGGGAACGTAACGTCGGTTACGCTACTAGCTGATGACATACTTTTTTTTTTACTTTTGAAATCACGATTCTATGATGATATATACTCAATCTGGACAAATTAATATATATTTAGCATATTTTACGACCTATCAATGCCGCCTACCGTTATATATATATATATATATATATATATATATATATATATATATATATATATATATATATGAGTGCATATTTCAAAAGATGAATGCGACTTATATAACTTTTTGCGTGCGTCTTTCTACGCATGCGTATATTACGTGTACGTTGAAGGTGGCGTCGGTGTATAAAGCAGGGAACTACAGAAATTGACGGAATTTCCGAGTCTCCTCTCGGATTTCGTTTGATGACAAACTGTTCGGACAGAATTCACCCTGAAGGATAAAATTTTTCCGGAACAGACGACAATTACGCAAGAATGTCCTCACCATCCTCACCACCAACAACGGAATGTATCTTGCAGCGAAGGCAAATTAATACGCTGACCAAAGAGCACCAACCGCGTCACGACATTCCGCAGCTAAACTTCTTTAAAGTATTTTCTTCGTTTTGTTTGTATTTATTGTTTGTTTATTTATTCGGTTATGTATATATATATATATATATATATATATATATATATATATATATATATATATATATATATATATATATATATATATATATTCGGCGAGTATATGTATATGCACACGCGTGAATATGCACGCGTGTGTGAGCGTGTGTATGTGGCTGTGTGATTAATTGCGAAATCTTACAAGCTGGTTTCGATCCGGGGAGTATTCCCATTTGTATATTTTGTTTTTCACATTTTTTAGCTCGAAAAATGTCATTGTTATTTATGACATTAGGTACATTAGGTACATTGCTTTATCTCAATATATATATATATATATATATATATATATATATATATATATATATATATATATATATATATATATAATTTGATGTTGCTATTTTTCAAAGGTAAAGTAACCAATGAAATATTACGAGGTTAATACAAGAGTGCTCAATACCGGGGTAGAGCGAGTTACACTTTCAATTTTTCTTTACATAAGCAGTAATGTTCACACTCACGGGCATGTTTCAGTCTTCTAGCATTTAGAAACTAGAGATCTCTTCAGGAAACAACGGTTTTATTCAAGAGCAGAATTCTTAACTCTCCGCTCTTGAATATAAACGCTGTTGCCTGAAAAGGCCTCTAGTTATTAAATATTAGAAGACTGAAACATGCTCATGACTGTGTAGCAATACATTACTGCTTATGAAAAGACAAATTGAAAGTATATATATATATATATATATATATATATATATATATATATATATATATATATATATATATTGGCATCATTTTCTTTTCTCTATGGCATATTCTATTAAATAAAATATACGTTTTTTGTCGATTAATTCTATTTTCAATTCTTTCAAACTTCCGAATAACAGTCTTCACTTCTGGCGGGAAGTAGCTGATGCAATTACCATATTTATCATAAGTCCGAGTACTTTCCAATCCGTCAGGATTGGAAAATACTCGGACTTACTAGCGGTTGTATTTAGAAATGTTTGAACTTTGCGTAGAAAACATGCGCGGCTCTTTACAAACAGACTTCCTTCTCCAAATTTACAACATTGCGAGGAGGAAGAAAAGGGGGAAAAAAGAAACAACACCCTGAAGATGGAGGATACCTCTGAAATATATTTGTGATGAATTTCAAACAAGTAAAATATTTGTTTATTTTCCTAATGTTACGTTGTATTTGGCTTTCAAGTGCACTTGATGCGTATTCTGTTTTATTATTATTATTATTATTATTATTATTATTATTATTATTATTTCACACATATAATGAAGTCATATGGTGGCGATTAAGTCTGTACGTGTTAGCAGCAGATTTTAAATTCAATAAGTATTGAAAATATATAAGAACATATCAATTTCACTATAAGTTTGTTGGGTACTTCACGGTGGTGTAATGTGAAGACTAGACTCGTGTATGCGATCGTCTAGGCCGCCAAAAACATTACGCTTTAGCAGAGCAGGCCAGAAACATCTCAACGACTTGAATTACAATCAATTCACACGGATCTAATTAGTATCTACTGGTCTTTGTCTCAAAGCACCGTTTTCGATTGCAATTCCCATCGGAATTTCAATAGAAAATCTTTGGATGTTACGTGGTCCGATGAGATTGGATTCCGTTGGGAGGAAAATACATAAAACTCGTATAAATAGAAAGAGAGAGAGAGAGAGAGAGAGAGAGAGAGAGAGAGAGAGAGAGAGAAAGAGAGAGAGAGACAGAGTGAGAAGAGAGAGAAGGAAGAATATTTATCAATCTATATACACTCAAATATAATACTGACCTCTGGCATCTAATCGATATCGAACTCAGAGGAAAATAAAATACATGAAAACATAATGGTTTAGATAGAGGATGGGGCTAGAGACATGGAGATAGGGAGAGAAAGAGAAATAGAGATCAATTGATACATAGGTATATATATAGAAAGAGATAAAGACAGAGAAAAAAGGAGAGAAAGAAAATAAAAAGCAGACAGAGACAAAGAGAGAAAGGAAAGGAGATGGATATAGAGACCGAGAGGAATAAAGAGGAGGAAAAAGAGTGAGAGCAAGTGACAAGATAGATGAATAGATAGATAAAGACATATGTTGGATAATCCAGATCCCCGTGAATTACGTCCAAAGGAAAATCGGCCAGAAGCCTTGATTGGATGCCTGCGAATGATGTCAAACGAAGTCAAACTGTGGGACGTATAATCCTCGGAGATCGGGTCAACTAAATTGGCCACATTTCAAGACAATGCATGTTTGAATGTTGACGTCATCTGGGCCAATAAAAGAGATGGCAGACAACGGGGAGAGGGGGACCGACCACGACAGCCGAGCTAAATAATATTTTCCCCACTTACCACCCTGCACCGAGCGCCGTCACTAAACCGAAAATGTAATTTTGAATAAACAAAATATTTTTATAACCAGCTGCGTATGTTTTATTATCATTAACAAGTGTATATATCGGAACAATGACAAAGGTTGACTTTTAGAAATGATTAATCCCGAAACACACATTTGACGATCGGCTGCAGCGAATATAGTGCACATGGAAAAAGAAAGAAAAAAAGATATAAATACAGAGACAAAGAGAAAGAAAAGATATATATATATATATAAATAGATAACGAGAGAGGGAAAAAGGAGTGATAAAGTAAGATAGATAGTTAGGTAGAGATGCAACTAAAGAAAGAGAGATAGAAGTAAAATGAATAGAAAGAAAAAGAAAAACAATGATACTCATAAATCTGTATATAAGATTAATCATAGAGAGAGAGAGAGAGAGAGAGAGAGAGAGAGAGAGAGAAAGATAAAGAAAGAGAAAGTAAAAAGAAAGATACAGACAAAGACAGAGAAAGAGAGATAGATATATAAATAGATACATAGAAAAAGATAGAGGGGGAAAAGTTATGTAACGTTTCAGTTACAAACAAACGATGGAAAGAAAAAAAAAAAAAAATCCGGGTCGGCATTTTTCCTTTCTTAACAAAAGTTTTTATTACCGTTACCCTCCTATCCCAACACCACTTAAAATGTCTCTCGCTGCCACATGTCCATCTAGTCTGACGCGTATCTCCTTCTTCCGACATTATGACGGCAACAGCCGGCCTATTCTCACCCTCGACTTTATACGTCTATTTTCTTCAACGCACTTTACTTCTGTCGATCACGTGGTGATTTTTTCCGTTTGTTCCTTTTTCTCATACTCCCTAATTTGCATATGCATTGTTTTCGGTTATATTTGCTGCTAATCTTTTCGTAACCATTCGTCGCTTCTGCTGATATTTTCCGCCGGGCTTATATGCACTATGTTATATATCCCCCAAATCTTTACAACAATTTAATTAAACCTGCTTCAGGTAACAAAAGAAGAGAAAACTCAAGAATTTACACAATAAAACATGAATAATTAAACCCAAATAAAAATGTTTAAGTATATAGTCTATTCAATATTTCTGTTTTATACTTCTTTCGGCAGAAATTCCTTTCCTTATTTCTTTTGTTGTTGTTGTTGTTGTAAAAACAAAGGTATTCTAAAGTATCTTCTAAATATTTAACAGCAACATTTTAATATATCGACAGGAAAAAACTCAGTGAACACTTTAAATAGAGAGGATTTGAGAAAGGGGGTTCAGAAATTTCACTGAAGCGATGTTGAAGTGTTTCAGCTTGGTTGTGCAAGATGTAAAAAATGTAAAAAAAAACATTTTACAAAGCCAGTCTTAGAGAATAAGCAAAAGTCACAGGGAGCAAGGTCTGGACTATAGGGAAAGTGAGAAATAGTCTTGATGCCCATCTTGGTCTAATAGCCTGCAACGGAGTTGTAGACTGGTGCATTCTGCCTCTTCAATTTCTCACAAATAATTGTGTATACAGTTCCCACACTGACATTAAACTGCATTTATTGTCTCTATTGACACACGACAGTTCTTAGCCACGAAATTGTTTTATTTGGGCAATCAAATCTGGTGTTCTTACTTCCTTCCTCCTCCCATACCGTTGATAATCCCTCATAGCCTCTCTGCATCCTTTGAATTTCTTATGCCACTCAAAAACTTATGTTCGATTCATGTAAGATAGTCCAGGAGCTTTTCATACGTTTCTGCGGCTAAATTCTAAGTTTAAAACAGAACTTTATTTCATATCGTTCTTCTAAAGTGTCCTTACGTCTAGATTGCATTTTTGAAATTCACCAGCTGTGATAATCAGGCTTTCGTAGGGTGTATTCCAATTTTTGCTCTGGCTGTTCATACAAACCTGAACTCATAAAACTTGGTCAGCCATCTCATAAGATGTATTGCAATAACGTACTGAATTTTCAATGGTCTACAATAATTTTAAATGCCTGTACAAAAAAGTCGGGAAACTATTTAAAGCACCACGCATAACAAAAGGAAATAACTCTTTAATGACGAATTCGTCCTGACGTCAGTTTTAAGTTTAGAATGCTCCAATGCCAGTCCCATCGCCAAAATGTTGCATCCCTGAACCCGTTTTACATGTACTTGAAGTACACATGGGATGTGCTCTGATGAACGAATGCACTGGTGTCTCCCCTTCTTGTATATGCTCCCGACTAAAATGTTGCAACATAAAATAAAAACTAAAATTAGATTAAAACGAGGTCACCTCTAACACAAAGAAAACCGATTTCTATCCGCTACAAAAACGAACAAAGAAAGGAGTGAATTTTGGGTCACGTGAACCTCTGCCTGATAAGCGCGCGACCATTGGCTGCTATAAATGGTGTGTGACTAACAAAGAATCTGATTGGCTAACTATCAAACCCAGCGCCTCTTGAATATAAAAAAGAACGCAGTAACGTCGATTTCATGCAGTAACCTGACGAATACGCAGAAGGATGAAAATCGGAAAATTCTGTGTAGCTGAATTGCTATATATGCTTACAAAATTTACTATGTACACGCACGCACGCACAAACGCACACACACACGCACATATATAGTAGTAAGTCATGAAAATATATATATAGCAATTAAATACACAGAATATTGCGCGTTTCATCCTCGTGAGAATTCGTCAGGCTTATAAATATATATATATATGCATATATATATATATATATATATATATATATATATATATATATATATATATATATTTTAGCCAGGTTACCCGACGTTGCCCGGGATTAAATAATTATCAACGAATGTTTCACACTCCCAAATTTTTATTGTCATCGAAATTGGTGAGATAGCCCATTTTTTTTAATCAAATCGATTGATTGTCTGCTCTAATTGGCATCGTGGTGCACCGGGACGAAGCTTCACAATACTGTCCGCAGTGACTTACTTCACAATGCATTGTATTCTAAATTGTAGTGTAGAGAACCTACTTTTGATTTTATAAAAGTATTCTTTTTTGTACATAATGGCTTGAATTAGTTAAAAATGCAAAATCTGGTGTCATACTTAGTTGTACTTTAAACAGAAATATTCATTTAGAACATGTTCTTGTCATATCAAAGAACCTACATATATAACTCCGCGGATTAAGGAGCACCTAGCTACCAGCTTTGGAGTATTCTGCCGAATGATAAAAACTTTTTGTAAATTTCTATTTCACAACTCTGTTCTTTACTGACATAAAGGAATACGAGGCAGTGACGATAAATCTAACCGGGTTCCAAACACGAAAAGAACAGCGTAACATGAGTAAGTTCAATTTCAAGGAAAATTACAAAAGACAAAAAAAATTACAAAAAACAAAAAAAAATTACAAAAGACAAAAAAAAATTACAAAAGACAAAAAAATAAAAAAGAAAAAAAAGAAAGAAAAAAAGCAATTAACGAAAAAGAGAAAACGAGAAGAGATAGTGGCATTACATCTCCTCTGCTATTTTGGTAATATTAATTTCATGTTCGATTTTTGATATTTGCCTTTTTTTCCTTCTCGATCGATTTTTATCCTTTGCTTCGGCGCTATAAAATCAATCAATCCATATTCGACTCATTAAGTTGATTGGATTAATGATAATCATTAGCGATTTTTTTGTTGGATGGGAAATATTTGATGTGAGCAAGTGTAGAGGGTATGCCATATGTGTGTGCCTGCACGTGTCCGTATACAAACACAGTGCATATGAAAATAGACACGGAATACTACGATATATATATATATATATATATATATATATATATATATATATATATATATATATATATAGCCAGTAGAGTTTAGTTTCCTAGAAGTACATCCAATGAAACAACATGTGTCTACCAAAATAGTGCTCAATGAGTGAACAGAGCAGGTATATTAATTTTATTTATACAAACATTAATGGCTACATATGTGCATACATGTTTCTGTAACCACCCACGTTGGGGGATTACGTCTTCAGGCCAAGAATTACCGTCGAAAGTCAACGTGGGTGATTACAGAAACATGTATGCACATATGTAGCCATTAATGTTTGTATGAATAAAATTAATATATATATATATATATATATATATATATATATATATATAAGAGGTGGGTGTAGTTTGCTTGAAGCATTGTCAAAGTCAAGTAAATATCTGATGAAGAGATCTTTCTCGAAATATTATATTACACGGACATACCACCAGACCGACTTTCCCAGGTAACCACTGTGCAAATATAAATATACTGCGTATATGAAATATGAATATGTACACATGTATTATAAGTTGTATTGATAAATTTCTCACCTGCTTCAGCCTGTGTCTTTCCGTTAGTTCTGCATTGTACCGCATTCTACAATTCCATTTAACTATATATATATATGTATATATATATATATGAACAAAAGATTAATAAAACATGTTAAAAGACATCTTGAAAAAGAGTTAAAAACATATTTAATTTTAAAAAGGAAGCACAAGATAAGTGGATAGTCCTTAATCCGCGGAGTTTCAAAGAAATACTCTCCTTCTCATCAGAGGGCAGGAATTAGCAAAATGCGGGATCGGATTTAACATGTAAAAGTATTTAATGAAACTAAAAGTAAGTCACAGATCTTACTTGGTTAAAAAAAAAGTGAGATAAGGGGAGTAGGAGGTAAAAGAAAAATGATAAAATGATTTCACATGAATGGATAGTCCGGTGAAGGGTAAAAAATTCAAGAATGATAAAATCCAAACACGGTAGAATTTAAAATTTCCAATCCAACAGGTAAGTTCCAAATGGTCCAAAATGATCCAAAAGGTAGAATTCATTGGAAAAATCACAAATGGAATGAGTTCCAAGTCATTAAAAGAAAAGTTCAAATGTGCACAGAAAAAGCACTGGAGAGAATATTTAAAATACGTCTGCCAGGGCCCGAGGAATCAAGTAAATTAAGGTTTAAAAAAAAAAAAAAAAAAAAAACGAAAAAACGGTGAAAGTTTAAATTTGAAAAGCAAGGTCAAACTGACCCAGACAAAAAGCGCGAAAATAAGCGTTAATAATTAGGTCAACTTAAATATGCACGTGAAAGTCCCAGAATGAAACACGAGTCAGAAAAAAAAGTTTAAAAAATTAAAAAAAACCTATATATACATATATACACACACACACACACACATATATATATATATATATATACATACATACATACAGACACACAAATGCACACATACAAGTACATACATACATACACACACGCATATACATATATATACATATATGTGTACATATACAATAACACAGACACATATATATATATACATATATATACAAACATACACACACGCATGCATAAATATATACACATATCCCAAAACATATACAACTTAAACAAATACATACATACATATATACTTACATACAATTTAAGGGGAAGGAATGGCCGGTATCTACAAACTCCGGAATAGGGCAAATAAATGTGTATGTAAATGCATATAGTAAAATATAAGTAAACAAATACATAGAATAAAAATGAGTAGGCTGATGTATATATTTAATTAGTAGGTATACTTATACCATAAAACGGAGACAGCAGACGGGAAACCGGCCAAAGAAATAAAGAAAAACAAATAACATTAAAAATATAAAAAGCTTAGAAGGTAAGATAAAAAAAATTATGGGAAAAGATATATATTTGAAGGGTTAACTTAATAGCTATGTAATTTCAAATTTACCATATTTAAATTTTGACATATGTTTGCAATAGGAGATCAGCTCGTTTTTAGAGTTTATTATATTACTACTTTGAGGGGAGGTGATACTAGTTATAGCTTCAGATGTACAGAGGTGACAAGACTTAGATCCTGGAGTATAAGACTTAACTTTTTTTAGGATGGTCCATTTAATTGAAAAGTGGGTATTGGCAGAATTAAGCTTTTTAACCAGTGTAGTTAGAGAAGTTCCCTGGTTATTATTTGAATTTTGGTTATTGAAAGAAGAAGTGTGGTTTGAAATATTTTCTTTATTAAAGTTGAAGTAGCACCAATATATGTATATGTTTTATTAATAGCTCGGGGTCGAGAATTAATATTAATTTGTTGATTTATACTGGGAAGAGAATTTAAATTCTGTTCATTTTGATGAACAGAGGGTAGGGCAATGATTGTAGCAGGGTTGGTTTGGAGGGGATAATTAGTGTTGTCAGTGTTAGGATGGCTGCTATGAAAAATATTATTATTATTATTATTATTATTATTATTATTATTATTATTATTATTATTATTATTATAGCTGGTTGTATGATTGAAAATAGAGAGGCTAATTGATTCGTTTGTTGCATTAATAATTATATCAGAGGGGCGGAGGAAGGATAATTTGGTGGCAAAATGTTATTGTCTATTATGGGAGAATTGCGTGGGAGCTCTGTAATTGTGCATGAATATATTACATCTTTATGGATACAATCATTATTGAGTGGGCAAAGATATTTGTTAATACAATTGCAGTTGCTTTTTGGTTGGATTGGGAAAGGGATTTTTTTGGGGCTGATTTAATTTTTTATTATTAGATGCTAAGATTGTTTGTGCTAAATTAGGCATAGTAGAATAAGAAATTCTTATTGAGTTTTTATTAAAAATTGAACTATATCTGTGTGGGTATTTGAAAGAGTTTTCTACAATATTGAAGAATTCTTTAGGTATATTGGTTTTAACATTTACGCTAAATGGAGGATTAAACTAAATATTTTTCTTTCTCCTAGTGCGACAGGGTTGGTTAGAAGTATTATGATTAGCATGTTGGTTCAGATTATATTTGTGGAGTGGACCATTGCTATTGAGAGCAGCAGATCTTGTTATTTGAACTGGTTTCTTGCGAGTCATATTGTGTGTGATTACAGATTTAAGACGGCATACAGGTGGAGCATAATGGTTATATTGAATCTTTTCATTGTATCCTGAATTTCTTAAGGCATTATTGAAGAAAATAGCATTTTAATTAAAGGTTTTTTTTTTATCGGCTGAGAGCGTAGAAATTCTTCTAGAGACGGATGGTACTATAGATTTTATAATTGAATTTGGGTGGTTAGAAGATTTGTGGACGTATAAAAGCATAAGGTTGGGTTTATGATAGAGTCTATAAGTTTCAATATTAAGATTAAGTGTAATGTCTTGAAAATCTGAAGTTTATAGAAAGGCCAAAATTATTTAAAAAGTTATGTAATTTTTTAATTGTATTGTTGTACTCTCTTGGCCTGGCTGTTGTTGTAAATAGAGCATCGTCTCTATAAAGGCCCCCTTGGATATGTTTAAAGTGGTATTTAAGTTCTTTCAGTAAGAAGAATCCCACTAAATCTGTAACCTCAGCAGAGTCAGAAGCACCCATTATGATGTCAAAATTATTGGGGGTATCTTTTCTAGTCCAAAACTTATTGTTAAATTGTATAAGGGATTTTCTGGCTAGGAGAATTAATTTAATTTCCAAATGAGTTAAGTCAGAATTTCTTTTAGCAAAGATTAGAGCCTTATTTAAGAGGATCGGTGAAATTGATTGATAATAATTGTTGATGTCAAAGGTTATGAAGTTAAGGAGGTGTTTATTTTTAAGGGAAACAAACCAATTAATTACAGAATTCGAATTTTGCCAAAGGGGGATAATTCTATCTAAGATGTTTTTGCTTACCGAACTCAAGTCAGAGCTAGATGGGCAGATCAATCATTCATTAAAAGAAAAGATCAAATGTGCACAGAAAAAGCACTGGAGAGAATATTTAAAACACGTCTGCCAATATATATATATAAATATATATATATATATATATATATATTTATATATATATATGCATATATATATATATATATGCATATATATATATATATATATATATATATAAGAAACTTTGTGTAACTGTGTGCCCTTGAGTTCGTTCCTTATGAACTCGAAAACGGCTGTGCCGATTTTTATGAAATTTCACACGAAAGTACATTATGTACCTGGCAGTGTTTTAGCTAGGTTTTGTATCGGAATGTCTCCGATAAGTATTAATAATCACACATATTGCACACATATATTAAACCCACCATGGCAGATATGCTATGCACCTTTCCTTCATTATATAATAAAAGCTATACTCCTAGTATATAATAGAGATCAATTTAGTTCTCCCACCCCCAAACACACTCCAGACTCAATATTTTATCTCTCACTGCACAATGACTTCGCTCCTAATGTAACTATAGCTAGACGTCGCATCCCTATTATGTTACATAGTGTTACGTTGTCGTATCATAAAATGAGCGTTTGTTGTATTGTCTATTTATAAAAGATTGATGTGCAAATCTCTTACAAGAGTTAATGTCGTTGTGGGTGTGATCATCTAGTGGTTTTTCTATTACATATGTTCATATGCTGTTAAGTGTGAATATGTTTGTGACATGTCATGTATCTTCAACATACCTTCTGCCATTTCGTTGGTCCATCTGGAAATTCTCGTCTGGGAGGGAAACTTGATACCTTTTTTTGGGGACGAAGATTTATTTCACTCTAAGACAAGAAATTGGTTCTATAGTTTTTTTTTTATTCACCTTCCAGTTTGTTCGCAGAAGATTGGAAAGTGAATTTGGCCTGTGTTGTTTCTTTTTCTATGTCTTATTTCTACAACGTCAGCGTTCATCCCCCCCCCAGCGAAGGGGAGGAGAAAACAGCGAAGCCGTCCGCTCTCGTCCAAGTCTCAACCAAATCTCCTCGATTCAGCTAACCTGATCACATGACTCACACGCAATCAAATCAGCTGATCTTGACTTCCGGTCAACGTGTCTACACTATAATTCACACTCTCCCTCCCTCCCCCTCTCTCTCTCTTTCTCTTTCTCTTTCTCTCTCTCTCTCTCTATTCATTCTCTAAGAATAGTATCTTCTCTCCTCTAAGGACGAGAAGCATTAGGCATCGAAATACCATGGGATAAAAAGTTCTTACTTACCCTAACTTATAATTGATGGCTATAGGATATTCACACACGTGGAAAACATTGTAATTGATTTTTATTTAAAAAAAAACGAGCTGCTAAATTGAATTTTTAATTGAAAAAAAAAAATGGTACGTATGAGTCATCGGATTTTTTGTTTGCTAAATGCTTTCACGAATGCGCATGCGTGAATAGGTCACAATACAGATTACTTATGTTAAGGATAAGTAGTTTGAAAGCATCTTCCAAAAACGTGTAACGCTGGTCTAATTGTTATTGTACTTGACGCATTGTGCTTAATTTGGTTTCGATCTCAGCTCGGGTATTTTATTTTTTGACTTACCAAAAGTGAACTGTTTAGTTTATTTTCGTTTTTACTTCATTTTTAACAAAAACATTAACGTTATGTTTAATACCGGGCATTGCCGAGTACATTTGCTAGTAATTACATAAATAGGGACATATCCAGCGAGAAAGAGAAAGAGGATAGAAAATGAAAAAGAAAAATAGTGTGAGAGAGAGAAGAATGAAACAAAAATAAATAGAATGAGAGAGAGAGAGAGAGATGAAGATCAAGAGAGGAAGAAATATAATGATACAGAAGTAGATAGTGATAGACAAAAATAAAAATGCAGCAACAAAGAGAAAAATAGATATATACAGGAATATAAGTCGGTAAGGCAGTTAGTAATTAGCCTCCATGTTGTTTCTGCTAGATAGACCGCGGGCAACCGGAGCATATCAAGCTAACACAATATATGTGACATTTAATCATCAAGAGAGAGAGAGAGAGAGAGAGAGAGAGAGAGAGAGAGAGAGAGAGGGGGGGGGACAGACAGACAGACAGAGACAGAGACAGAGAGATGCAAGGGAGAAGATGTGATGATGTTGGATATTTAAATCGTAATTAGTCTTTCTCTTTTCCTTGGAGAAATGACCTTAAGGATCCAATACGAAGTAGCTTAAAGCACAAAACTAGAGGCGACATCTAGCGGTCATTCTGGAAAGCACGATCCGGTAGGTAAACACCGGATGTTGGACAAAATTTTCCAACAATTTGTAACGTCTAAGCTGACGGCGATTTTCCAGAAGCGACATAAATAATGTAATAGTTCAATCATTTTGTCATTTTTTCTTTACAATATATATATATATATATATATATATATATATATATATATATATATATATATAGCAAGTATAGCAGCAAGTTTTAGTCTCTCCTCCATGCCATGATCTACGTGTGTGTGTGTGTGTGTGTGTGTGTATGCGTGCGTGCGCGTGTGCTGGGATATATCTATAAATATAAAATCGAAAATGTATGTATGTATGTGTGTGTGTTCGCTTTTTCTGTATGTCTACAAAAGGCTTCTTTCAGAGAAGCGGTCGCTCGCTTCACAACTTTTTAAAACTTTTTATATCACATATAAATCGTAATATCTCACAGTTAACAACGAAGCTCGCCTGTCTATTTAATTTGCTCGATTTCGGAAAGATAAATATTCAATATTTGTCGCTCGTCGCATGTGGGTTAGTCTTTTTCCTATAACATCTTGGAGGGGGGGGAGGGGAAGCGTTCAGCAGTAAATGAAATCCCGCAGTCAAACTTGACCTCATTAACTCATTAAAACGAGCACCTGCTAAATCCAAGTAATTAAATAAATCCAAACGTGTTTCCGTAAGCGTGTTGCGGTGGGGCAATCGTTAATGTCGCACGTTTTTTTTTTTTCACAACTTTGCCTCAACGGTTCGGGTTCGATCCCCATACTTACATTTTTAACCCCCTCACACACCTCCAAACACCCGGGCAACGCCGGATACCCCTCGCTCGTTGAAAATAAATCCATAAAACTCCCAATCGTAAGAAATCAAAATGAAAAGTTTTATTTTATTTCACACATCAAAGTTTCCACCTGATCATAGTTAACATAGCGAAGCAGTCATTTATTTATGCCTGATTATGTGTTCTTCATTTAAAAAAAAATGATAAACAAACATAAATATATATAGATTATATATGTAAATTGTTAATATTTCGGACAGTTTGCTTCTTCGAAACAGATTTTTTAAAATAAATAAATAAAATAAATCAAAAACCTTTATGAATAATTCGAATCAGATAAATTTAAGAATATTTCTTTGTCGTTTTCATTGTTGCTCTTTCCCGTTTTTTTTTTTCAAATTCGATTTGATTTTTAGCCGATAAAAATAGTTTCTAAGGGATCAATATTGAAAAATTAGAGCTTGGCAGGCGTAACTCGACTTAAAGTGTCCCTATTATGCATGCGCAAATATACGTTTTTACGTTAAATTTCGTTCATTTTTATAGTTTTGATATTCATCTGTTCTTAGGTCATGTAGCGAATACCGTCGAAGAGCTAATTATTTTCGTTTTGTTTCTAGCTGCTAACACCGAAGTCATATACATTTTAGACTGTTGAAACCACTACAATATATTAGGTACAAGATAATAATCAATAAAGAATTGGATCTGTAATAATAAATACGAAATCTGCATGAATTAAAATATCATATTTAAACGTATTTTACAACCAAACAACGTCGAGCGGTATGCTAGTATAAAACAAAAGTATGTCTTTTTGTAACAGAGCGCAGACGCGCGTATGTCTGCAGCAATTGTACTACAGCCAACATACAAATGACCGAGCCCTGTGTAAGGTGACGTCACAGTGAGTAAGAATGAAAGGATAACGATTATATAAAAAAACGTGGCTCGAGAAGGATAGAAATAGACGTGTTAAACACGTGGCCAGAGAGGTAACAGGGAAAGACGTGTCCTAAACATGGTCGCTCAAAGACAGAGTACCACATATTTAACACGGCAGAGGTATGTTAAGCACACTGGAGTACGAGAAGACTTTAGAACAAGAGATAATGCGTTATTCTGAAAGTACCTGTAAATAAATGTTTGCTGTTTGCACTGAAAAAAGTGGGTAACATTTTTTCTTTGTATTTGTTTCCATGCGACTGTCTGCCTACAACGTGTAGGTCCCCAGTATCAACATGTAACAACTATGTTACATTTTTTCGATAGTTATCATCGATAGCTTTTATCCTATAAAATCAGTAGTTGATTCTGATTTGTTCTTTCTTTTTGTGTATTGTTGCAACATGTTGCAGCAAGAACAAAAAAAAATCGATTTTCATTCTATGAGAAGAAGCCATCGACCGTGTGTGAATAATATTCTAAAGGACATTTTTAATGAGCGACACACATGTATTCGTCATTACTAGGGCTGTGACAACAGAATATTCTCCCCATTCTTTTGACTCTCAAGTATATATCCAACACAGTAAGACATAGTCAATCAACTGAGCATAACATTAGTCTATATAAAAACATATAAGATATTAACAGATATATACTCAAGAGTCAAAACACTAAAAAAAAAATGCTGTTGTCACAGCCATAGTCATTACAAGGTAATTAGATAAAAGAATTGGCAACAATTGATGAAGAAACTTTAATTCATCCAAAAAGACGTTTGAATAAAATGAGAAAAAGATGTTCGGATGTGTCAGATTATGAATTAAAGGATTTTGTGTCTAACACGTTTTAATTCAGAATCCCACAAATAGTATCTAAAAAGTGAACATTGAAAAACAAATAAGAAACCACACAATTTATTAACGTGAACTAGAAAAAAAAGAGGTGTTGGATCTATATGTAGGTGTGTTATGGTGTGATATTGATGTCTATTTCTAAGATGGCGTAAACTAAAAGAAAACACAATTGCAACTTCTCTTCCGATTTTCAGATTTTGTAATCATGACATATTCATTTATTTTCTTTTAAAGTTTATGAATTTCTGTTTTTCTGATGAGTGAGAATGGAATAAATTCGAAACTTTACATAATAATTACATGAATGATTATGCGCTACGAAAGGTGCTGTCAAAAATTTTAACATGATGAAAGAAATAAACGGTAAGATGGACAACATCTTGAAATTTGGAATATTTACTTTTGTCACACACACACACACACACACACACACACACACACACACACACACACACACACATATATATATATTAAACTAGACTGCCCGCGACCCGTTAAGTCAGTATATGTTACAGCTAGCTATGGAATAGTGATTATATTAATTATGCTAAAATATGCGCACTGGACATAGAACAAGAGCCACTTTTTTTTAACATAAGAAATTACATTGCTTAATATCCGGAAAACTAGTTATTTGCAGAAAATGTAGATACGATATTTGGTTTCAACATACCCGAAAACTGTTAAAAATCGTCATTTTAAAGTCAAATTTTAAGGTTGAAACCAAGTAAAATATTTACCAAATCTATTTTTTTTTAATTTTTGCTTTTGTTGGTCATCCGTACCTTAAAATTTTTCTGACGTCACTTCCGCCGAATGGCTTTGTAGACAAAGAAGTTGGACTCTAAACAAAAGCCAGTATGACATAAAACACTTGTCATAAGTCAATTATGATTAGATCACTCTGAAAGACGTTAAAAAGCATTAAAAAATAAATGTTAAAATTTCAGCAATATTTCTCGCAGTTAACGGTAGTCGAATGGATTAGGTCCTTGCTAATGTTGCCAAGTTCGAATCTATCGACTGGTGTTAATCGTGATACCCTGTTAGTGTTGGGACGATTAATCGGAATCGGAAAAATCGACATATTAGGAGGTATCGGAATCGATAAAATTGGTGCCTATTTTCCGATGCCAAAACGATTCTTTTAATTTTTTTTTTATTTGATTTTGTTTAAAGAAAGATCTTCTATTGCTTGTAATAATTATGAAAATAGTAAATATTTATTGATTTTAAAATATTTATTGATTTTAAAATATTTATTGATTTTAAAATATTTATTGATTTTAAAATATTTATTGATTTTAAAATATTTATTGATTTTAAAATATTTATTGATTTTAAAATATTTATTGATTTTAAAATATTTATTGATTTTAAAATATTTATTGATTTTAAAATATTTATTGATTTTAAAATATTTATTGATTTTAAAATACCAGAAAAGCTAAAATCTATAGATCATCCCTCATAAAGGCGATTTTACGTTTAGGAAAATATCTGCACATTTAAAATGTTTTTTTATTTTTTTAACAGAAATCGTGGAATATAACAATATTATAGTTAAATAGTTAGAGATTTATTAAGAATCGGAATCGGAATCGGTAATTGTATTGGAATCGGGAATTTGAAAATTAGTAACCACTTTTCTTTATTATTATTATTATTTTTTCTTTTTTAATATTTCCAGGAATATCTGCCTTAATACAAAAATGTTAGTTTATTTTTGTGTCTTTAAACCCACCCACCCCCACTTTTTCGTGGATGAGGAGACTTTGTTTAAATAAATAAAAAAATCATCAAATTATTGTTCAAGGCAAAATTTCGATAAAAACATCGTTTCCGAAACGAGCGTACATTCTATTGATTTTGTTTGCTTTCCTTTTGAAACTGGTTTTTAATTCAAAGTTATGAATCATTTTACTCAATATATATATATATATATATATATATATATATATATATATATATATATATATATATATATATATATGAATTACTATGTCTGTGCGTTTGTTTTTTTTTTCAAACTGTATCTCCTCTGAGACGCAGGTTCGCAGAGTGGCGCGAGACGGGTCTGCTGACTGCATTTTTGTGTATGGTTGTTCTGTCTGTCTTTCTCTCTGTCTCTCTCTCTGTCTGTCTCTCTCTCTCTATATATATATAATCTATCTATCTATCTATCTATCTATATCTATCTATCTATCTATCTATCTATCTATCTATCTATCTATCTATCTATCTATATATATATATATATATATATATATATATATATATATATATATATATATATAATGAATAAATTCCAAAGAATTTTTACAAATTTTTATTCCAAAAATACATCAATTATGGACCAAAATATGACGTTCTTGGCTAATCATTGATATATTCTCAAATTCAAAGTACATCGCAGAGAGGTATTTGACGATTGAAGCCTACACGGGAAAGACGCCCTAAGTTTACACCCTTAACATAACACGCCGTGCATCTGGAGAAAACTGAACCTGGGGCACACGGCTTTTATCAATACTACACAAAAGTAATTGAGGAAGAGTACAAAGTTGCGTTCCTCTCTATGTGTGTGTGTGTGTGTGCGCGTGTGTGTGTGTGTGTGTGTGTGTGTGCGCGCGCGTGCGCGTGTGTATGAGAGAGAGAGAGAGAGAGAGAGAGAGAGAAAGAAGAAAGATACAAATAAGTAGCATAGCAGGGAGAACAGAGCGGGTGAGTAGAGAGACTGTGCGCGCGTGTACGTATAGTAAAAAAAGGAAGAAAGGAAGAGGTTGTGTGTAGAAAAGAAGGGAAGTGAGAGATAAAAAGGGTGTGTGTCTGATGAAGACAGAAAGGGAGTCAGAGAAGAAGAGATAGAGATATGAGATAAAGAGAAAGGTTATGTGAATAGTGGGAGGTTAGAGGGTATCCGTGTGTGTGTGTGTGTGTGTGTGTGTGTGTGTGTGTGTGTGTGTGTGTGTGTGAAAGAGAGGGCGAGATTTTACACTCACACACGGTGGAATGATAAAATTGTCACAATAGAAAAAAACGATATGATTCTATTTCCGTTTGATGAAAACCGGTTTTCTTTTTTTGTTGCAAACCATCTATTAATTTGTCAATCGTGTACAAATTCCAAGAACGATAGGAGCCTTCTATCATGTCTGAAAGTGACACAATGTTGAACAAGCGAGGTCGGAGATGTGCTGCTATACAACTCATGATATCTACCGATCCAAGTTATGACAACAGGACCATTGCCTACATCCTCAAAATGCATCAGTAGATTGCCACGAATAACAGGGACGTGTTCAGGGTGATAAAAACAAAGTTTCTAGAGAGCATCTTATAGAGAGAGAAATAGGAAGAGAGGAAAAGAAATAAGAGAAGAAAGCAAGTGTAAAAAGAGAGATTGTGCGTAAGAGAGAGAGAGGGGGAGAGAGCGAGATTTGTTTGTGAGACAGTGAGATAGCGAGAGAAGTAGAGAAAGAGAGAAAAGATAGAAAGGGGATACAGAGAGGAAGAGAGAGAGAGAGAGAGGCAGACAGAGGGGAGAGAAAGTGTTTGTTTGTGTGTGTGTGTGTGTGTGTGTGTGTGTGTGTGTGTGTGTAAATATATAAAATAAAAAGAAGAGAGAGAGGGATAGAGAGAGGAGGAATAGGGAGCATGTGTGTGAAAAAGAAGAAAAGAGAGAGTATGTGTAAACAATAAACACGTATAATCAGGGGACTAAAATTTCCTCGCTCGGGGTCCATCGCAACCTCTTCCCGCACGCACGCACGCACGCACGCGCGCGCGCACACACACACACACACCCACACACACACACACACACACACACACACACACACACACACACACACGCGCGCACACACACACGCATAAATCCATGCTTTTATACGCAGATCTGTGTCGATGCATTGTAAAACTTCGTCCCCCCCCTCGAGAGTTAACAGCTGGTCCATCTATTGAAGTGATGGAATCATATGAAAACGATCCAAATTCATCGTTCCATGGTGCACACAAGGAGTGACAAGTAAGGGGGTTCCTGAAAGGAAGCTATTGTTTCGTTGAAAAACGAGGATTGGAAGATGATTATGAAAATAAAAATGTTAAAACCAAGGGAGTTTCATCCTCCTCAGCGCGCGCGCACGCACACACACACACACACACACACACACACACACACACACACACACACACACACACACACACACATATATATATATATATATAGAGAGAGAGAGAGAAAGTGAAGGAATAAACCAAGTTATGTGTTAACGTTTCATCTTTATTGCGAGACTTCTTCCGGATAAATGAATGAAATTAAGAAAACAAAACACCAGTAAAAATATTTGAAAATATATTTTCTATGAAATGAAATGTATGACCCAGTTCCATTTCAGAAACGAAAAAAAGTTGTTGGAAATTCAAAAAGGGGAGGCATTACATTGTGAAAGACAGTACGATTTTTTTATAACGTCATATAGCCGTTTATATATTTAAACAGATATGATGCAATTCATATTCTTTGTGGAACAAATATGGATGCGCAACTGAAAAGAAATGAGTGTATTTTTTTTACATGGAGTTCACCACTTATCAAGGCCCAATGGCCACTCAGGGATAAGGGTTATTGTGTGTACAGTAATCAAAGGGATAGCGTAGCAATAGTATTGGAGAATTGGTAAGGTGTCATTACTTAGGGGGGGGCGGTTCATCAGGAATTTGTTTGTGTTGGAATTGAAGACATCCAGGTTGAAGTCGGGAGGGAAGCAAGCAAGCGGAACAGAGATCCACAGGCGTGCAGTTCTAAGAAAGAAGCTTTGTTCATGGTATCTACGTTTTGATTTAGGTACATATAGGGAGTGTGTTTTTGTTATGTAATTTATTGACTGATTAGATGTATTAATTATTGTAGGTGGTGTTTTCTATGGCGTAAGAGAGTTAATCTGTGTCTAAAATTAAATTATGTTCTTTTAATAGAAGTTTACTTATTAATGACGATACATTATAGAAACTTCCACGTTATTTAATTGTGCTTGAATTTGCAGCATTCAATACATTTCTGTAGAATTTCTTCCAAGTTTTAAATAGAATTTTATTGCCTATCTTTTTTTGGAAAGTATCTTGACGTCTAGATTGGATTTTTGAAAATAACAATCGGTCTTTAGTAGAGTGTATTCCAATTTCTGCTGCTGTTATTTGAACCTAAAATCATAATCATTGTTCGCTCATCTCATACGATGTATAGCAATAACATACTGAATTTTCAGAGTCTACGACAATTTTAAATGCCTGAACACACACACACACACACGCACGCACGCACGCGCACACACAAAAGAAAAAAAAAAGTTTGGAAACTTGTTGATAGCACCTCGTAACTCCCATTAGAAAAAATTCTTAATTGAATGAAAATGAAAATCATTTAAAAGATGTTATACTTTCATGAATAAATTGTTTCTTAATTTTTTCTGCATACAAATCTCCACAGTAAAATTCCATTAAGGTACAACAAAAAATAAAAAAAAATCTATTCTAGTTAAAAAAAAATATCCCTCAATAAAAAATTTTGTCAACTTGTAATTTATTTATTTTCTTATTAGCTTGTTCAAGTTAAGGATGGGTCATTCTACCGGATGCCAAACATTCACCCACTAACTCACGTATTCCACCCGAGACATCATTTTTTTAAGATTCTGATCGTCATTTGAAGTATAATTGTTTGAATCTCTCTTGAACTTGATTCACCGGGTATATTTACTGGGTATATTTACTGGGTATATTTACTGGGTATATTTGCTGGGTAGTTTTTGAAAATTCTTTTTCATGAGTCCAGTTGTTTTTTTAATATCTGAAATGATAGAGATCTTCTTAATATTCCAGTTTTTTTTTCATACGAACTGCCATGACTGCTGTAGTTGACGGAGCTGTCGATCATTCATTCATTTCGAATGAATCAGATTATTATTGTTGATGTTCGTTTCCAAGGTATCTTCCTAGTTAGAATTCTTTCTAGAAATACATAGGTTACTTACAGGAGGAATCGTGTGAAGGTTGCCAACATCCTAAAGAGAAAATGTTTATTTGGAATGAACACGATTCGAACTTGACACGCCCGGATTGTCAGTTCATGTCGTTAACCATTTAGGCACCTTCATCTCCCTGTTGCTGCTGTTGTTGCTACTGCAATTACTTAACCCCCCCCCAAAAAAAAACAAAAAAAAAACAAGTGAAGCATGCATGGTCCCCCGTGAGTGCACAGTAAACGAGGCATAAAAAATGACTAAGTTCAGCATTGCCCCCCCACACACATTTAGCCCCAAAAGTCCCGAGGGGACGTCAAATCCTGGTGAAAATGAACAAACGGTGCAGCTTTAGGCGTTAACATGTGTAAATTTGAGTTCTGCACCATGCAAAAAAAAAAGAAAAAAAAAAGGAATGACTAAGTTCATCATTTGCCCTCCCATTTAGCCTCAAAAGTCCCCAAAGCCTTAACATATTTAAATATGAGCTCAGCACCATGCAAAACTGCTAAATAGACATACACGGAAAGTTTTGGACAAATATGGTAAAATAGTCCCAAAAATTGAGTGTTTTTATTAGCTCTAAAAGAGCTCCTGAAGCACACCCAAGAGTTATCGCAAAGTATAGACAAACAAAATTATATAGAAATCAGTTAGTTACAACTTTTCAGAAAGTTTTTTAAAAATCCAAGGCATCAATTTTATTTTTAATAAGCACAAAAGTGTTAATTTTAGCCATTTTAACCCGAAAAGCACCCCTGGCGGGGGTAAACCAGAGTTTTCCCGGAAAATTCATTCTGTTACATTTTACTCATATCATGTTTAATGCTTGTGCAAAATTTTAAAAAAAAATTAAGCTGTAGTTATTGAGAAAAATGCGGACAGACGAACGGACGAACGGACGAATGGACGAACGGACAAGGGTGAATTTACAGCTCCACCCTTCTTTTGTCGATGGACCAAAAAGTGATGAAATTAATAAGTCTCGACGGAAGTTGCGAAAACGTCTCCATTTTTATTTGTAAAACAACGTTACTATCTTCGGTTGCTGAATGTTAATTAACAGTGACACAAACAGCAGTTATTTTACGATTAACATTGAAGCAAAATAAATAAATAAATAAATAAATAAAATAAATGAAAATAAATAAATAAATAAAAATAAACACAGTTTAATTATTTCTTTTTCTACTTTTTTGTTTCGTTGTCACTGATAGTTGTTGTTGTTTTTGTTGCGGATCATTAATTCATTTCAAATGAATCAATTTATTATCATGGGCATTCATTTCCACGATATCTTTTCAGTTAGATTTTTTTCTAGATACGTACGGAATGGATCATGTGAAGGTTGGCAATATCCCTAAGCTTTTTTTTTTTTATTATTTTATATATATTTTTATTGCTTTTTCACCCTAAACAAGGCACAGTGTCACTTTCATGAAGGGATACCATGTAGGGAGTTAGGCAGCAAGATGTCTGTTCACATTACACTTGAACTTCTGCATGTCAGTACAGACAAGGAAGCAGGAACCCAAAAGAGAATTCCAAAGTCTAGCACTCATATGGAAGAAACTATTAGAGTAGAAGGCTTTCTGGAATCTAGGGATTTCTATGTGGGGTGGGATTTTGTTGATTGTCTGGTTTGTCGGGGATATTTACGTCGAGCTTGGTACAAGGGCTTGTAATTCGTCGGAGCACCTACCAGTAAAACAGGCAGAGGGATGCAACATTTCGTCGATGGAACAGAGGTTGAAGCCTAGATGACAGTGCGGGACCTATTCGGTTGGCGATTCTCTTTTGAACCTTGTCCAGGAGTGAAAGACTTGTAGCAGATGCACCAGCCCAAAATGTGACAACAATACTCCATACATAGACGAATGATGGCCTTGTAGAGGTACAGGCCACTCATAGGCGTAATTAACTTTCTAGCACGGTAGAGAGAATGGCCACATTACTCGTAGCAGCTTTGGCAATGCTCTCGATGTATCTGTTCCAACTCATTTTCCTGTGAATGTAAAGCTGAGGAGTTTGAAATACTTCTGTAAAACGAACTGGATTCGAACAACCAGGTTGTTAGTCCGTATCGTAATGCACTTAGGCACAATTAACTCCCAACTACTGGGGTTGATTGTTGCTGTCGTCGTCGTCGTCGTTGTTGTTATCGAGTATGATGGTGTTGTAAGCAATCGTTTCCCCCCATATCTTTTTATTATTTTTTTTCTAAAAGATTATCGAGTACTTACGGGAGGAACTACATGAAGGTTGCCAATATTTCTAAGTGAAAATGTTTCTGTGGAACGAACTGGATACGATCTTGGCACACCCAGGATGCTAGTTCGCGCAATTAACCACTACTTTGACGCCGCCACCTACCACCTGCTGCTGCTGCTGCTGTTGGGCATCATTCATTCATTTCGTATGAATAATATGATTTTTTCTTTGGTATTCGTTTCCACAGTATCTTTCTATGTACAATTTAAACGCCACCACTTCCCTGTTGTTGTTGTTGTTGTTGTTAAGGAGGAAGAGGAGAGGGAGGAGGAGCACCATTCATTAATTCTGTATGAATAAGATGATATTCTTTCGTGTTATTTGGATTCTTCGGATTACTGTTCATCTTGAGTGTGATTTTCGCAACGTTTCGGTTGATCTAATCTGCGACCCTCTTCAGGCGTATCTTGTCGAACTCGGGAATTTTTCTGCCGAACTCAGAAATTTGAACAGAATTTCGAGCGGAACCCTTTATTTACTCCATACTCTCAACTGGATAGAGGTCCTAAGTAATTCGCAGTTGTATTCTTCGCTTGCCCACACTGAAGATTAGACCTTTAAAATTCAATTGATTTTTCCAAGGACCCGTGTAGAATACGTGTAAAAATCAATTGTAAAAGTGAAGGTTTCCAACATCCCTAATTGAAAATGTTTCAGTAGAACGAACTGGATTCGACCACCCAGGTTGTCAGTCCGCGTTTCGTTAACCACTTAGCCACCGTCATCTTCCAACTGATCTGGTTGATGTGAAGGCCGATATTGTTCTGCGTTGGCACATCGTTCTTGAAGCGCTCTCACATCGCCATGATGTTTTTACGGGCCCTGTTTGGTCAGCAATTCATCCTACATCCTTCATTTAAATTACAAATTTCGTTCTCATCTATCGATGTTATCAACCCGCCTTTTCCTTTTACTCTCAAATTGAGGCTTTGTTTTGGGGATTAAAAATCAAATCTCGATCTTTTTGAACTGAAAACGTTTTTGCACATATCTATTGCTGTCATCTATTTGTTCGCCGATACAAACACTAATGCCATAAGCCTTTCCTGCACTCATATTAAATATACAATTTTTTGTTCAAAGCAAAGATCAAAGATTCATGGGAGAGAGTAATTTTAAAATATAAAAAAGTTATTGCTAGCTAATGCATAAATTTCTATTTTTATTCGGCAAACTCGCTGAAAAAACACACTAATAAAAAATGTGAAGCATTACATTATAAAACTCTTCACCAGGAACAGACAAACATTTTCATGTTCATTTCAGAAAGGTTACAGCTTTATTGCCAATATTTAAGTACAATTTACGTACAATATTTACGCACAATTGTCTTGTCTCATTATTATTATTAAAATTTATAAACACTTCTAAACATGTATTATTTATCTTTTATATCAAAGGAGCAACTCCTGAGTGCAAAAAAAAAAAAAAAAAAAAAAAATGTGTACAAAAAACAACAAACTAAAGTACCTGATAGAGGGGTCCGGGTTTAGAGTGTAGTATCTGTTCTGATGCTACACTCAAGTTAATTTATCCTTACACAATGGAGGCGGAACCAGTTATATACTAAGGAAAGTTTTATTTTTGCTTACTTGCAGAGTGCCCGTTTTTGGGGAGCTGATTTTCCTCCACATTAAAAATGACTTTGTGTTACATCGTGCTTTCGTGGGGGAAGCAAATAAATACCTAAATTGGTCACATTAATCTATTCCCAGCG
This sequence comes from Euprymna scolopes, assembly GCF_053919585.1. Lineage (NCBI taxonomy): Eukaryota > Metazoa > Mollusca > Cephalopoda > Sepiida > Sepiolidae > Euprymna > Euprymna scolopes. The sequence continues at coordinate 29,162,194 of NC_136523.1, forward strand.
TGAAGCTGTTTATTATAAAATATATCTATAGCGTTTTATTGCACTACTGGGCTATCTTAAAAAATCTTTGTGTTATTTTTATCGATATTAAATGTAAACTTGGATAATCTTTGTTCTAATTGGATATATATATATATATATATATATATATATATATATATATATATATATATATATATATATATATATATTTCTGTGGAAATATATTTTCTTATAATATATACTAATCCTCATTTAAGAAGCCCAATGTAATCACAGAGCAATATAGTGATAATATAATATAGCGTAATAAAGAATCACTGATTGATATAATAATCAAGTGATTGTTTTGCGCTACGAAACAGATATTGTCAAGAATTGTAAAGGAATAAATTATAAGATGGTCAATATCATAAACTTTGGAATATAGATAGTCTTTTGTCATTCATTCACAATATATATATATGTGTGTGTGTGTGTGTGTATGTGTGTGTGTGTGTGTGTGTGTGATGGCTTGTTTGAAGCATTGTTTAACGGATAAAAGGTGTTTTTGAAGGCTTTTAAATGCAGGAATTGTACAGTCGCCGTAAACAGATAAATAAATTAAAAAAATAATAATTCAATAATATTTTTTCAATTTTTTATTCATTTATCTGCTTTATATATGGTATTCATTACCAATAAATACTATCTACAGTTGAAAAAATACCGTCTATAAATTAGGTAAATAAATAAGACATAAAAATATGATTGAATTATTATTTATTTATAAGTATTTTCGGTATTCGATATATCTCCTACTTAATACCCCCCCTTCTTTCGCCGTTAAAATTATTCCAAATGATTTCACGCCGCTTCCCTTTTATTACTTTCCCCCTGACCTCTCTTATTCCTAACCTTAAATATATATATAAAATGGATGTTGTCTTCCTGGTCCCTACTCCTGTATAATGTTGATTTTTTTCTCCTCATCTGATGAAAAGCATTTAGCTGTGAAATGCCATGACCTAAAGAGGTTTTCCCTCATTTCCTTTCACTTATTATAATCACCCGCATCCTGATTGACATGATAATGTAATCAAGTTTCTAATATGATTGTAATTATTATCTCCCTATCTTTTTTTCCTCTTAGTCTGTCGATCTATCTGTTTGTCTGTCTGTCCTTTCCACTTTTTCTCAGCCATATAACCGAAATTGTATTTAAATTATAAACGTCAAAGCATGTTTAGAATAAGCCGCATAGTTCTATAATAAAAATATTTTTCTGTGATTTATTTTAGTTTGAAGTTGTATTAAAAGTCATTATTTTTCTAATTAAAAATTATTAAAACGAACTTTTTAATATACTCAGTCATGGATATGCGAGCGGCTATATGATGGTTAACTTATTTGCATAATACTTTTAAAAACAGTCGACCTTGTCGGTGTGTGAGGGAAAATCTCTGCTAAAACACCTGTTTTAATATTTGGTCTACAGAGTTAAAATATGATATTTGGACCTGAAGCACACTTTCGATTTTGTTTTTAGTCGGCAAAATTGCTGCTAAAGAATCAAAATTGCAATCAAGGCGGTTGACCTTGGTAGAGTAAGTCGAATAAAACATCACCCTTGCCAAATTAATCATTTATAGCTTGAATTCGCTCAATTTTTAACTTTTCATATCTATCTATCGATATCTAAAACGATAACGATGCTGGAGAGATAAATAACGACGGAGGCTGGAGTGCGAAACGTTTTGGTTTCGATTCTAGCAGATGATACCTAATCATTTTTTTTTAATAACTTTTGAAATCATTACTACATATTGAATAATAATCAATAGAGAATTAACTTTGTAATAATACATAAGAAATTAACTTTGTAATAATACATAAGAAATCTGCACGAATTAAAATATTCATGCGTATTTTATGGCTGAGCAACGCCGAATGACCTGCTAGTATATATATATATATATATATATATATATATATATATATATATATATATATATATATATATATATACTAGTATGGGTGCCTGGCGTTGCCCGCGTATTTGGAGGTGTATGTTGAGCAAAAAAAAAAAAAAAAAAGCGGTCAATTTTTTAAAAGGTGACCCCAATTATGACCTCTTAAAATTTATTTTTTGTAGCTCAAATCAAATTATTAAGTTAGATCCATGTCCAAGGAACTATTATCTAAAATTTAAAGTATGTAGACCCAAAATTGTTGGAGTTTGGTAAAGTTCTCAAAGGTCAAATCGTTGAATTTGACGCCTTAATCGCCAAATTTCTGGCCAAAATTCGATCACATCGATTTTCCCAAATCTCAATACCCTGTATATCAAATTTCGAGTTATTGCGTAGGGAAATGTACACATACACACATACACACGCACACACAGACAGACACTTTCACTTATATATATATATATATATATATATATATATATATATATATGTGTGTGTGTGTGTGTGTATATTGTGTATATTTAGGCAGCATTTTCTCATTTAGACAAATATTATTGAATATCACGGAATTATTCTGTTTTACAATTTTCCTTTTTATCTTCTCCAATCTCCGAATAGTCCTTTTTGTGTTTTTCTCGAAATTGTACATGTTGGATCCATAATCGCGAGCGCTTTCGACAGAAGTACTTCTATCATCCTCAGGCGTATTGTAGAAACAAATGTAGGGATTGTTTTTTAATTTACTTATATATATATATATATATATATATATATATATATATATATATATATATATATATATATATATATATATATATATACGCATGGATTTATACTTTCGTATATTAATTTTATGTGAGTAAGCGAAGTAGTTATATATATATATATATATATATATATATATATATATATATATATATATAGCCTTTGAGATTTGAGGGAAAATTTACTTGCCCCAAAATATTTTTACTCGTCCGACTTTCTGTCTTTGTTTCAGTCAATAATAGTAAATAATTTTACAACAATTCAAGAAATTACCGTGTGTATAACCTAACAAGAAAATATTTGTTTAACTTTAGCAAATCAACTATTTTATTACTACAAACATTTCAGTTGTTTTACGACATATAAATTCTTGTCGGATTGTTTAATACGAAATCCGGTTATTTTGATAAAAGGTTTTATCTTTGAAGTTCATTATATCGTCAGATATTTGTTTAGTTTGATTGAGAAAAAAATGGTTTTGTTTTTGACTTTGCAGAACATAATTGATTTTTGCAAAGGAGAATGAAAAAAAAAAACAAAAAACAAAACAAAAAAAAACAATATCATCAATGTTTAGTATAATTTAAGTAAGGAAGCCGGTATCTTCATACAGCCAGATCTATTAGCACCAGAAACCTTTTGAGTGTGAATTAAGTAAAAAAAGTGACGTTAATAAACCCTGTGCAGAGATTGAACTCACATCCTTTAGATTAGAAGATTTTATATGCAATACATCCAACTACGTCCTCTATTAACTTCGTTCAAAGACGCCTCACAATGTAAGCTTTTTATTGCTTCCTGTCATGTTATGTAGGAATCAGACGAATGCAGAGACTCATACACACACACACACACACACACACACACACACACACACACACACACACACACACCACATGTCATTAGTGTCATTGATCATAGGATGCACACGAGAATACACGTTCTGCGTCCATCGTGTGTTCTGTACACAGATACGAACACACAACTGTCGTCCACGCACGTATTGGCGGACGTACACACTCTAATGAACTGCCTCGCCTTCTTTTGCATAAGAAACGCGGTGTAATCAAAGGTATCACATGACTTTAATTAGGTGAAATTAATTTCTCGCTCTGACTTAATTGCGAGGAGGTAATTGTATTAATCTTTCTCATCTTTCTTCTTTCTTATCTTTTTCCTGTCTCCTTTCTTTCTTCCCTCATACTCTCTCCATTACCCCTTCTCTCTCTCTCTCTCTCTCTCTCTCTATATATATATATATATATATATATATATATATATATATATATGTGTGTGTGTGTGTGTGCGTGTGTGTGTGTGTGTGTGCGCGCGCGCGCGTGTGTGTAAGTATATCTCTTTATATTATATATATAAATATATATAACTGTACAGACGGTAAGAAAAACATTGGTATCGTCGGTTTCAAGCTTAACATAAGGCGGCCAGTTAATAGTAAATAATGTTAGGATCTCGACAGCCATTTTTTTTCTGCTCCTGTTCAACAGAAAAAATGGCTGACGAGAGCCTAACATTATTTACCATTAACTGGCCGCCTTATGTTAGACTTGAAACCGACGGTACTAATGTTTTTCTGACCTTCTGTACAGTTTTAAATAAATAAATAATAAGCTCTTATATTGAAATGTTTTTCCTTATAATCGAGAATTCTCTGTAAGAAGTTGAATATCGAATTCAGCAGCAACCCTTAGCAACCCTTAGCAACCCATATGTCAGAAATAACAATTGAAAACAAGTCATGCACCATCCACTAAGACTATGCCATATTTACTACTACGCATCTAGAAAATGGAGCTATAAAACCTGACATAGTGAGATGGTACAAGAAAAGGTAAAGAAACAACCTTAGTATAATTCGTGTCCCCAGTAATGCTAGGTTAAACAGGGCTGAGAGGGAAAAGATAAGAAAATACTAAAGTCTTGCGTATGGCATGAAAAGAAAATGTAATTTAAGAAGGTTTCTATCATTCCAATAATTACAGGAGCAACTCGACTCGTGAAAACGAATTTCCAAAACTACCTGACACATATACTCGGTGAATCTAGTGCATAAGAGATTCAAACAGTTGTACTCAAAAGGAATGGCCAAAATTATAAAAAAAAGATGTCTCGGTTTGAATATCTAAGATAGCAGATAAATGTTTGGCATTCGGTAGGGTGGCCTATCCCCAGTTTGAAAAACAGATGAGAAAATTGATATATATATATATATATATATATATATATATATATATATATATATATATATGTAATTTTGATTTTTTAATTAAATAGTAATCTCTGTTAATCCTTTACTGTGCATCCAACGGATAATATAATACTTATTCGTTGCACCTTATCATAAGAAAGGTCCATACAAAATTTTAACCGGATCGGACCAGTAGTTTTAGAGCAAACATTGGATCGGACAGAAAGAGTAAAAAAAAAAAAATATAATATAGATTCTTATCAACAAATACGTGTTTCATCCTTTTTACTGGGAATCATCAGCGTTGTGGGTAATTGTTCTGCCGGTCACGTAATTTAGAACCCTCAAACCCAAGCTAACACTTTTACTTTTGGCTGAACGCTTATGATAATACGACAATTTAAAGTGCAAGGAAATAATTTATATCTATTTATGTCCATAAAAAGTAACACATAGAAAGCCTCAGCGACAATGTTTAACGACTCGTCAAACGAAACTTAGCCTACGCGATTAACTATTACCTAGCATATATATATATATATATATATATATATATATATATATATATATATATATATATATATATATATATATATATATAACTACTTCATTTACTCACATAAAATTAATATACGAAAGTATAAATTTATGCGTAAACTTTAACTATTTACTTCAAAAGTGCTCAATACGTAGGTAGAGCTAGTTAATAAGTTATAAAATATATATGGCGATTAAGCTACAGCGAATATTCCGCGCATAAGCCTGAAGAGTCTTAAAGTGGATGAAACGTGGAATATTCAGTGTAGCTTAATCGCCATATATATTTTATAACTTATTATATCTATCTATCTATCTATCTATCTATCTATATATATATATATATATATATATATATATATATATATATTGTTGGTTACATCTAATGGAAATAACATCTAACGAATTGATGAAAATTGGAGACTTTTATGAAAACATAAAATCATGAAGATGCGTTCCCATTAACGAAACGGTTGTAATTAAGAAATCCAATATGAAATAAACAAAAGTTACAAAAAAATAAAAAAATATAAGACTTTGAATTTCAGCAAAGTTTTGCACTATATATATATATATATATATATATATATATATATATATATATATATATATAAAGCTGAACGTCTGTGTATGTCTTGTAACGAATAGGCTCCTATATGGTTGACTATTATAGAACACTGATCACATATAATGATAGAAGATGTATCGAGACACAGCAATGGGTTTGTTTGATCTGGCATAATGATGATTCATTAAAATTGTGGAGTCTGCATACGCGTCTGGTCCACAAAGTATGGAAATAAAAAATTAAAAAATTAAAAAAAAAACGTTTATAAGTGTTTTTTTATATAGATGTACATAATAATACTTTGATAAGTATATTTTAACTTAAATAGGGATGGTATAATTAAATTGTGGGTTTCTGCGTTCGCGCCTGGCCTCCATAGAATGGAAATAGGCACACACTTTAATAAAGACTTTTCATATCTATCTGCGTAAGTATACTTTGACAATTATGTTTCAGTTTGAAGAAATATGGTAGAGAGTAGAGCTTATGGTATTTATTTACTTCCCCACGAAAGCAAATTAGGTACAAGGCCGTTTTTAATATGGGGTAAAACCAGCTCCCCTAAAGGTAGGCAAAAAGGGGGCATTCTGGTCACCAAAAATAATAATTGTCCCAGCATAGCTTTCCTTGATTTTCTCGTGACAAAAAACTTCATCGACTATATCAATACACTGTAAACCTACGTTTACAAGATTGTATGCACACTATGATTAATTTTGACCAACTAAACGAAAGATTAATTTAATTTGGAACCTAACACGTCGTACTCTGTTCAAAAGCATATCTTTATGATGAACTACGATTACTGATACTTTATCCAATAATGGGTACCATCTCGATGTGATTAGGCCAGTCTTCAAATGAAAAAAATAACTGAATCTTCCTAAATAAAAGTCAATATAGTGTTTAAATATACAATCTATATTCGTTTACCGTGGTTTTAGTCAGTAAATGAGAAATTCACCAATCAACTCAGCTCAACAGTAGAAAAACAGTGATCGTCTTGTGTTTTCTACAAAACCGTTAATAGTGCCCTCTTGAAAAGACGTTCTGCTTGCCATACACCATAAAAATATTGTAATTTACCAATTTAAATGTAGTAGCTGTGCTGACTACGTGGGTAGAACGATATTAAGATTGGATAGTAGAATCCAATAACACATAACTAACAAAATCAGAAACGGACCTACCTACCAACAGACGTTTTATATAATACATCCGGGTCTTCCAAAGTTGACCATTTGCTTAAAAACCTGCTACGAGCTTCCTGAACCATGTTCATTCAAACTTTAATCTGGAGACTTTGAAAACTATTCCCATTCTTTTGAAAAGACTTCCTCTTTGTCAACAGGAGGAAAGTGTCTTAGGGTTGACCATGATTCGCCTCTAAAAGATCCCAGCATTACACATAGATCATAACACAGCTTTATTTTAAATATATGGTGTTTTCTTTGCTTTTCCTGTTAATACATCATAACGTTTTATTTTTATAAATATAGTATACATCGTAGTTGTTTCCCTTTTAATAATAAATAAAATTCCTCGATTCAGCTCTAGATGAGTGAGGGTGAAACCGGTCAGCTGGACCCTTTCTTCTTTCTCTTTATTTAATCATGAATATTAAAAATATAAAAATATGTCTTCCCTTCGTAATTGCAGTGTGTGTGTGTGTGTATATATATATATATATATATATATATATATATATATATATATATATATATATATATATATATTTAATTGTAATTCAATGAATTTCAAATAACTCTCATTGAAATGAAATGAAGTGGTTGAGTTTCATATCAAAGAATTTTTATTATTCTAAGCAAGACAAAGAATGTTTTAGAAAATTAATCTCCTTAACCTATAGGGTTTCGATGTCTACCATCTCATCAGAGGAGAGAAAATATTAGCAAATAGTTATAAAGGTATGCACCCTATTTGCTAAAGTCAGTGAGACATGGAAAGTCAAAGTGAAAATAATACATTTATCAGAAGTCCTGTAGCAGGAGGATTTGTTGCATAATTTATTTGCTCTATCTTGCATATCGAGCAATTCTTGTTTAGATGGGATAACTTATAGAATATTACTGTCAGTAATATTTTGTAAAACTACAATCTCACGTTTACATAACCACTTATTATTAAATAAAAACTATTCCGAAGTATATATATATATATATATATATATATATATATATATATATATATATATATATATATATATATATATATATATATATATATATATATACGAGCAAACAGTTAATAAAACATGTTAAAAAACACTTTGAAATGAGTTAAAAACATATTTAATCTGAAAAGGAAATACTAGATAAGTGGATTTTATACACACACACACACACACACACACACACACACACACACACACACACACATATATATATATATATATATATATATATATATATATATATATATATATATATATATCCACAGTCAAACAATGTCGCAGTTCACAAGGGTGATAACAGCCAACAAACCGTAAGTCAAAAACTCGAGTGTCGCCCTCATTTGGACATTAGTTGAACACAGCGGAACTCAGCATGATCCTAAATAGTAGCCCCTTACGCCCAAATGGGAGTATGCCTTGTTTGGGGTGAAGGTGAGTAAAAGAAAAATTCTACTTTTGTCCCAATCGAGACAACCTCTTTTTGTAGCGTCGCATATTCCATACATTAAAAAATCGAGTATACCTCTTTTTGTAGCGTCGCATATTCCATACATTAAAAAATCGAGTATACCTCTTTTTGTAGCGTCGCATATTCCATACATTAAAAAATCGAGTATACCTCTTTTTGTAGCGTCGCATATTCCATACATTAAAAAATCGAGTATACCTCTTTTTGTAGCGTCGCATATTCCATACATTAAAAAATCGAGTATACCTCTTTTTGTAGCGTCGCATATTCCATACATTAAAAAATCGAGTATACCTCTTTTTGTAGCGTCGCATATTCCATACATTAAAAAATCGCTCGTGTCTAACTCTGCCTTCATAATGCGGCAGAGGAGCAAGCAAATAATAACAAATAGCATTCACCCCAGGCAGGTTGAACCGACTTCCTCCGAAGGAGGCAATGTCAAGGGAATATTAACTTCATAAGATGTTCCCAGCCGCATATATATGTCGGCTAGGAGAGATGACGAAGTTAGGTTGTTACGGTTTTTGCAAGGAGATATCAAGGTTTTCTTACATACAGCATCTGTTGCTGACCAGGCTCAACGTTGCATAACTTCCGTGATCTAATGAGAACAGGTGTCATAACATGATCATGTCGTCTGTTCAAATAAATAAATATATAATGATTCCCGAGTTCGAGAAGACACACCTGAAGAAGGCCGGAAATCACTACGGCCGAAACGTTTTGAGGATAACATCTAAGATGATCAGTAATCCGGATAATCCAAGGAATGTATATTATGTTTCTCTTAGTGTGTCTGTCTGTTCGTCTGTCTGTCTAGTTATCCGTTATACTTTTCTCTCGGAAACTACTTGACTGTTCTGGTTGAAATTTTGTAAGAACTTTGCTATGATAAGGTGCAGCGAACTAAATATTATGGTATCAGTTTGAAGCACAGTTAACAATTATTAGGGATTAGTCACTACAATGCCACATTGACTCTAAAAATTTTCTTTGGAAACTACTGGCTTGATCTGGCTGAAATTTTGTATGGACGTTTGTTATGATAACGTGCAGCAAACTATATATAATGGCGTCCATTCGATGCCAAGTTAATGATTAATCAGGATTAGCATTTAATGCAAAAGAGAGCACAAACTTTACATTATTCGACGATCAATTTGGCATAAACCACTTATTCTAAGTCCAGAGGCTATAACTGTTGCCCGTTTGTAACGATTTAAAAAAGCTTACGACAAGAATAATTTAGCTTAAACCACCAAAATGTAATTTGAAGTAGAGTTCACTACACAGAAAACGATGCAACGAGTTGTCGTGTTTAAAACGCAAGTGATACAATTTCCATGGCAAGCGCCTGGCGCTGTCCAAACTGCTGTAAACGACATTTTCCAAGAAACAGAGTGGGCGAGGAAACATCAAAGGCACTTCTAGGATTCTTCTAATATTAAGTTAAAGATGGCGCGAACAGCTTCGGCGTGAATGTAATATCTTGTCTTTGATCTTCTTCAGAGACAAACACTGCGTAAAGCGAGAAAACGGCATTTCTATAACGATTGATTTAGCGAAGAAAATACCTCTTAAATAGACACGGAAGACGGCCATCTCTTTTTATTCGCCATTTTCTTCTTTATCTTAAAGATTGTTGCTATTGCTATTATTCTTGGGACTGTCTTTTCCTATCGGTAACCCCTCTCACGCGTTACCTCTTCTTTTCTCTCTTTTCATATTTTCCATCTTCTTTCTTCCCCCTCTTATCTCACATGTTTCCCTATCTTTTTCTGTTCGTATCTCACTCTTTGTCTTTTTGTATATCTTTCCTCTCTCTTCTTTTATTTCTCCTTCTTTCTTTTCTTATCTCTCCTATTTTCCTCTTTTCTTCCCATATTATTTTCCCTTTCTCACTCTATCCTTACATCTTTCTAGCTGTTCCCTCTTTGTCTTTCTTTCTATCTGTCTCCTCTCTCTTTATTTCTGTTCCTATCTATTCTCTTTTTTTTATCTCTCTTTCTATCTATCCTCTATCTATAACTACAGGGTAGAACGATAAAATTGTCGCTCTTAAGAAAATAACACTACAGCTTTATTTTAAAACTTTTATTGAAAAAATCAATTCAGGTAACTTGATTATGTAGTAGAACTGATATCTCTTCAATGTAGCCGCCTTCAGCCTCAATGAACTCCTCAATTCGGGTCCGGAACTGGGAGCATAACTTTTTCACAAGCAGAGGTGAATATTGATGTTGATTTTCAAGTCGACTTTGAAGATGTGAGGTGGCCCTTAAAGACGATAATCGTGACCGAAGACTGTTATCATCTTGGACATGCCCCAGTTATTCGTGGAAATCCAGCGATGCATTTTGAGGGTGCTGGCAATGGTCTTGTTGTCATAACTTCGATCGGTAGAGAGCATGAATTGTACAGCGGCGCATCTCCGATCTCACTTATTGAACATTGTGCCACTATCAGATAGAACGTTCGTGTCACTCTTGGGATTTGTACATAACTGACCAATCAGTAGATGGTCCGCAAAAAAAAAAAACAAAAAAAAAAAATACGTTTTCATAAAACGGAAATGGAATCATGTCGCCTTTTCTAGAGCGACAATTTTATCGTTCCACCTTGTATCTCTTCCTATCTATTCCCTTTCTCCCTCTCTCTTCCTATCAATTTCTTCTTATCTCTCTTCTTATCTCTCTTCTCGTTTATTCCTGCTTTTTTTACAATCTACCCCTCGCGTTATCTCTCTTTCTACCCTCATCTATTTCTCTCTTTCTCTCTCCTCCTCAGACTTCCTCACTTTTACTATCTAATCTTTCCCTCTATCTGTTCTTATCTCTCAATTTCTCTTTCCTTTCATTTCTTACTATCCCCATTTAGTTCTCATCTTATCTTCACTTGTCTATCTGTTTCCCACTCTTTTTTTCCTTATTATATAACAGCCGGAGAGTATAGAGGAAAAAAAGAGGGGAACCTTTTTTCTCTATCTTCGACTCTCTCTTTTCCTAATACTTCCTTATATTCCTCTATCTATAACCCATTTCTCTCATCCCAGCTATCTCTCTTTTTTATAGCTGCCCCTCCTTCGTATTATCTCACCCTCTCCTCCTCCCTCTCTTTCAATAATTCCTTCTCCCACTTTCTCTCTTTTACTATCTCCCCCCCTTTTCCTTCCTCTATCCCCCACTTGTTCATTTTTCCTCTCTCTTATATTTTCTCACTGCCTTCTCTCTCTCTCTCTCTCTCCCTCTCTCTCTCTCTCTCATTAGTCCAATACTTCTTTTCTTCTTTTCTTTCTACAAGCTCTCTTTCACTTACTAGTGATGGGACGATTCCAATATTTTTCCCGATTCCGATACAATTACCGATTCCAATTTCTATTCTTTATAAATCTCTAAATATTTAACTATAAGTTATTATTTCTTCCCAATTACGGTAAAATCAAATGTTTAATGTACATATATTATCTCAAACGTAAAAAACTCCTTTGCGTGTGTGTGTGGGGGGGGGGTGATCTACAAATTTTAGTATTACTAGTAATTTTAAATACAAAATTTTTTTTTCTTACTACTAGCAGTGGAATGGTTTTGTTTTAAACAAAAATCAAACAATAGGATAATTAAAAGAATCGTTTTTGGCATCGGAAAATAGGTACGGATTTTTCCGATTCCGATACCGATTCCAGTACCTCATAAAGTTCCAATTTTTACGATTCCGATTAATCGTTCCTCCATTTCTATATATGTGTGCCCCTATTCTTAATTCTCCACTTCCCCTTTCTCTTTCTTTCTATTACTTCCATTCCGTAGTTCCCTTATCTATATTATATCTCTCTTTCATATCTCCTTTTCTCTTTTTCTATTTCACCTCCCTTCTCACTTCTGATGTCGCGCCCTCACTGTAATTAATTTTTTTCGTATTTAGCTCTCCCTTCCTCTCTTTCTTTCTCTGCTAGACTACGATTCTCGTGTTTAAGATTTCGAATCAAGTATAGAAATATAAAATCATAAACTTCAATCAAACACACACACACACACACACACACACACACACACACACACACACACACACACACACATATATAGATAGATAGATAGATAGATAGACAGTAAGTTATGAAAATATGTATGGCAATTAAGCTATACAGAATAATCCGCTTTTCATATTCGTAAGAATTCGTCAGGCATAAGCATGAAACGCAGAATATTCTGTGTAGCTTAATTGCCATATAAATTTCACAACTTACTACCTAGCTTTACCTATGTATTGAGCACTGTTGAAGTAAATACTGAAAAATTTACGCATAAAATTATATCTTCGTATATTAATTTATGTGATTAAATGAAGTAATCATAGATAGATAGATAGATAGATAGATACGTACCTACATACATAAAATTATGTATATCTGTAATATAAATCTCACCTGTTTGTTTAAATATATGTATGGATGTATGTATTATGTATGTATGTATGTACGTATGGATGAATGGATGTCTGCCTAAAACTTTCGACAGAAGCGACGGATTTTCACAAGATTGGTATCATTTTGAAGCTCGAGGTCTTGGACGACAATTATGGGAAAATTAACCCAAAACACTAATTCCTCCACCCTCAACAAGGCAGTTTTCTACAAGGAGGGGTCGATTTTTTTGCGAGCCATTTTTGCAAGTCATCGTATCTGTTGGATTTACTTTGCCTAATTTTAACATTCCGAACTTCCGGTTGCGACATGGAGTAGCGGTAAAATGTCAGATTTCGTTTTACTTTCTTTTCCGCCTTCGCATCACGGGTTTGAGCCTTCCTACTACTACTTTTTTTTTTGCTCAACACACAACCCCAAACACTCGGACAACGCCAGACACCCAGTCTAGTATATATATATATATATATATATATATATATATATATATATATATATATATATATATATATATATATATATATATACCCACAACGTTGAGTTTTTTAGCTCTGACATTGATACCTAAAGCTTACTTTTCTATTTATATTTATTTCTATCCCCATGGAAGCAAAATGTGACGCAAGGTAGTTTTTAATGTGGGGGATATCAGCTTCCCAAAAAGGAGCACTCTAGCACTAGGCAAAAATAAAAATTGTCTCAGTGTAGAAGAGATTTGTTCTCCGTTGACTAAG